>NC_091327.1:6314521-6442021 GCF_038502225.1 Cherax quadricarinatus
CTGATATCAGGAAACGGCATCTCTCAAGCGATCATATGTGAAAAGGATAGGAAGTTGCATGCCAATTTAATTAAATAAATGTCTGCAACTAATGGTGATGTGAGTGAATTTAAGGGCAGCAAAGGTTGGTTTGAGAGATTTAAGAATCATAGTGGCATGCACAGTGTGATAAGGCATGGTGAGGCTGCCAGTTCGGACCAAAAAGCGGCTGAAAAATATGTGCAGGAATTCGAGGAGTACATAGAGGCTGAAGGATTGAAACCCCAACAAGTGTTTAACCCTTTCAGGGTCCGTCCCGTAGATCTACGGCTGGTCGGTGAGTGTCCAAACTGTAGATCTACGCCAAAATTCTAGCGCCGTCAAATTTAGCGCGAAAGCGCTCATAGGCCTACATATGAGAGAATGGGTCTGCGCCGTGGGTGTGCGCCGTAAACAAAAAATCTAGGCGCCTGCATAGCATTGTGGGAACGCCGGCTCAGTCACCCTTGGGACTCTCCTCTTCCTGTCTGATAGTTCTGACACTGATGGAAGTGGAAATGAAGACGAATTCTACGGCTTTGATAAGTTAGTGACCGAAAATAATGACCAGGATATCGATAATAGTGCAGAAAACCCCGACGATCCTCGACCTTCTACCTCTGGTGTGGGCACTCGTGACTCACGGTCGGGTGTTCCTAAACGTAAGAGAAAACTAATATTTTCCCGTGGCCTGGCCTCTGACTTCAGTAATGACGATGATTCTGACGTGGATTGTGATTTTATTGCGCTCGACGATCATTCGAGTAGTGATAGTGAGGAAACATATTCACCAGTGAAGCGTCGGTATGTTCGCCGCCGCATGCGCTCGGGTAGTGTACCCTATGCTGTGCCCAGGGGACGGAGTACATCCCGGAGTACATCCCGGAGTACATCCCGTGGCCCTACACCCGTTTTAGGTAGTGATAGTGAGGATGATGTGGCTACACTTGGCATGGATGGGCCACAGACATCAGTGGATGGTGTTAGTGGGGCTGGTGGTGGTAGTGGCACCGCCATGCGTGACTCGCTGTGCCACGCGGGAACCCACGCTGCTGACTCGTCAGTTCAAGGACAAAGCGGAGCGTCACCCACCAGCCCGCCACAACCACCCGTACAACCAGCCTATGATGTCCAGTATCCACCAGCAAACCGTATCTGGGATTGGCAGCAAAATCCCAATTTTGTTCCCAGCCCTCACCACTTTGATGACTCGCAAAGTGGAATTCTACCTACCTGTCCCCTTGGAACCACGGCCAATGAACTGGAATTCTTTGAATTATTCTTTGACCAGCCATTGATGGAAATTATTGTCAGGGAAAGTAATAAGTATTTTCAGTACACCATGGCAAATACGATCTTATCACCACAGTCAAGACTACACAGGTGGAAAGAGACGACTGTTGCAGAAATGTATTTGCTTTTTGCAACAATAATGCTTATGCCTCACGTCTATAAGCATAATATAAAAGCATACTGGTCCACAGATCGGCTAATTTGTACCCCATCCTTCAGTGAAATAATACCAGTGAACAGGTTTATCTTACTGTTACGTATGTTGCACTTCTCTGACAAAACCAGGCCTGACAGAAGTGACAGGTTATACAAGATTAGAAATGTTTTCATGTATCTCAAACAAAAGTTCAGGATATACTTTTATCCATTCAAGAATCTTGTAATTGACGAGTCTTTGATTTTGTTCAAAGGTAGACTGTCATTCAAGCAGTATATACTGAGCAAGAGGAACCGCTTTGGTATAAAATTGTTTGTACTCTGTGATTGTGACAGTGGCCTGGTGTTGGAAATTGTTGTATACACGGGTAGTAAAACATTGAAAGATACCAAGATGTTATTGGGTATATCAGGTGACGTAGTGAGAAACATGATGGCACCTTATCTTGGTAAGGGCCATACATTATATACCGATAACTGGTACACAAGCCCATTACTCAGTGATTTCATGCGAGTGAACAAGACAGATGTGTGTGGCACAGTGCGTTCTAATTGTAAACATATGCCCAGGCTCAACGCAGGTGTTCGTGGTGATGACGTGCAGGTGTTTACTGCCAATGACATCATGGCATTACGGTGGCATGACAAACGAGATGTCACATTGTTGACAACCATTCACCGTAATGAAATGCAAGACAGTGGCAAAGTTGATCGAGTGACTAATGAACGTATTCGAAAACCAATGACAGTGATTGATTATACACAAAACATGCGCTTGGTTGACAAGTGTGACATGCAGATTGGTTTTGTTGACTGTGTTTGTAAGAGTTACAAGTGGTACATGAAACTTTTCTTCCATCTCATGGACATTTCAATGCTGAATGCATATAATATGTACCAAATAAAGACTGGTAACAGACCACCGTATGGTGAATTTTGTTTGTCTGTTGTCAGACAACTCATAATGAAGTACCAGGTAACAACACCTGCAATACAACATGGTCCTCGAATTCATCACAATATACCCAAGCGTTTGAGAAGAAAAGGTGATCATTTCATAATACAGCTTCCTTCAACTCAAAAGAAATTTGCTCAGAAGAGATGCATTGTCTGTGCACAAACAAAACGACGGCAACAAAGACGCAAAGACACTCGGTTTATGTGTGAGGAATGTAAGGTGCCTCTGTGTATGGTGCCTTGTTTCAAGGAGTTCCACAAGCTCCAGCAGTTCTAAAACCATGTCCAGTGATTGTAAATATGTAAATATATGATAGAACATTAGTACAGTGGACCCCCGGTTAACGATTTTAATCCGTGCAAGAGGGCTCATCGTTATGCGAAATAATCGTTATGCGAATGAATTTTCCCCATAAGAAATAATGGAAATAAAATTAATCCGTGCAAGACGCCCAAAAGTATGAAAAAAATTTTTTTTTACCACATGAAATGTTAATTTTAATACACACAAACTGAAAAAGGCATGCACAATTACATGACACTTACTTTTATTGAAGATCTGGTGATGATTGATGGGATGGGAGGAGGGGAGAGCATTATCTTCTTACTGTTTAGAAGGGGAATCCCCTTCCATTAGGACTTGAGGTAGCAAGTCCTTTTCTGGGGTTACTTCCCTTCTTCTTTTAATGCCACTAGGACCAGCTTGAGAGTCACTGGACCTCTGTCGCACAACAAATCTGTCCATAGAGCTCTGTACCTCCCGTTCCTTCAAGACTTTCCTAAAATGGGCCATAACATTGTCATTGAAATAGTCACAAGCACGGCTTGCAACAGCTGTGTCAGGGTGATTTTCATCTATAAAGGTTTGCAGTTCAACCCACTCTGCACACATTTCCTTAATCTTTGAAGTAGGCACAATGGATTCCACAACTGGCATAGGCTTCTCAGGGTTAGCCCCAAACCCTTCAAAATCTTTCTTAATTTCCATACTAATTCTCACCCTTTTTACCACAGGGTTGGCACTAGAAGCTTTCTTGGGGCCCATGGTCACTTATTTTCCAGAAACAGCACCGAAAATACTGTAATAATACGAAATATTCCGAGTGTATGCTTGGATGTTACCGCGGAGGCTGGCTGGTAAACAATGGGACGGAGCGGCACATGTGAGGCTGGCTGAGGGCACATTGGACGCGTCTCGGACGAAAATCGGTATGCGGGTTTTTAATCGGTATGCGCGGCAAAAATTTTGCGATAAAAGTAATCGTTATGCGGAAAAATCGCTATGCGATGCCATCGTTATGCGGGGGTCCACTGTATTATACAATATTTGTGCATGTTTATTGTAATAAACAACAGTGGTAAACAATAATATGATAATAACTTTAGTGCGGTTATTGTGTTCAATACAGTGAGTATATATATATCAATTATATACAGTATTGGTCTCTCAGGCCCCAAATGTTAGTAGGAATAGAAAAAAATTGGAAAAGAAAAGAAAAAACAACTAAAACAACAAAATAATATAATACGCGTATGTGGAATTCGTCGATGTTGCCGCCACCACATCATTTTCTACAAACTTCTTGGCACTGTATCTCGGTAAGTACTGATCAGATTCTAATTTTTTTTTGTTTTATTACCTTCACAAAAATATGCTCTTTAATTCTGTAAGAAAAAATAATTTTTTTTTTTTTTCAAAATTTCTTGGACACTGGTGCGTGACTTCAGATTTTGGCCTTGGACCCTGAAAGGGTTAATTGTGACAACACAGGCTGTTCTGGAAGAAAATGCCAAACAGGACCTCCATTACACAGGAAGAAAAAGCACTCCCAGGACACAAGCCTATGAGACAGGCTAACCTTACTGTTGTGTAGTAGTGCTAGTGGGGATTGCAGAGTGAATCCTCTTCTCATGTATCACTTTGAAACTCCCAGAGTGTTCAGGAAAAACAGTGTCCTCAAGGCTGATTTGTGAGTGGTGTGGAGGGCAAACAGTAAGGAATGGGTCACTTGGGTCTTTTTCTATGGCTGGTTTCACCATGTGTTTCGCTCTACTGTGAAAAATTCCCTCCTGGAAAATAAATTGGACCTTAAGTGCCTCCTTGTATTAGACAGTGCTCCTGGTCATCCTTAAGACTTGGAAGAGCGAATTTTGGGAGACATGAGCTTCATAAAAGTGAGATTTTTGCCTCCTAATACCAGTCCTCTCCTGTAGCCCATGGACCAGCAGGTCATTTCAAACTTCAAAAAGCTATGTTTCAAAAGTGCTTTGAAGTGACCTCAGACACTTGATTGACACTAAGAGAGTTTTGGAAAGATCACTTTAGTATCCTCAGTTGCATAAACCTTATAGATAAGGCTTGGGAGGGAGTGACTAAGAGGACCTTGAACTCTGCTTGGAGGAAATTGTGGCCAGAATGTTTAGAAGAGAGGGATTTTGAAGAGTTTGGGGCTAACCCTCAGGAGCCTTTGCCAGTTGTGGAATCTATTGTGGCATTGGGGAAGTCCTTGGGGTTGGAGGTTAGTGGGGAGGATGTGGAAGAGTTGGTGGAGGAGGACGATAAAAAACTAACCACTGATGAGCTGCAAGAGCATCTGCAACAGCAAGAGGACACAACTGAGGAAATTGTTTCAGAGGAGGGGAGAGAGAAATTGAAGAAGTTGCCTTCTTCAAAGATTAAGGAAATTTGTGCAAAGTGGGTTGAGGTCCAAACCTTTATGGATGAAAATCACCCTGTCGGCTATTGCAAGCCGTGCTGGTGACTATTACAATGACAGTGTTGTGGCCCATTTTAGGCAAATCTTAACCCCTTGAGGGTCCGTGCCGTAGGTTTATGGCTGTACGTTGAGGGTCCAAACTATTGATTACGCCAAAATTCTAGCGGCATCAAATTTAGCGCGAGAAGGTGGTTTGGTCATTTAGAGAGAATGGATCAAAGTAGAATGACATGGAGAGCATATAAATCTGTAAGGGAAGGAAGGTGGGGTAGGGGTCGTCCTCGAAAAGGTTGGAGGGAGGGGGTAAAGGAGGTTTTGTGGGTGAGGGGCTTGGACTTCCAGCAGGCATGCGTGAGCGTATTAGATTGGAGTGAATGGAGATGAAAGGTATTTGGGACCTGACGAGCTGTTGGAGTGAGCAGAGTAATATTTTGTGAAGGGATTCACGGAAACCAGTTATTTTTATATAGCCAGACTTGAGTACTGGAAATGGGATTTTTATATAGCCAGACTTGAGTACTGGAAATGGGATTTTTATATAGCCAGACTTGAGTACTGGAAATGGGAAGCACAATGCCTGCACTTTAAAGGAGGGGTTTGGGATATTGGCAGTTTGGAGGGATATGTTGTATATCTTTATATGTATGTGCTTATAAACTGCTGTGTTCTGGGCACCTCTGCAGAAACAGTGACTATGTATGAGTGAAGTGAATGTGTTGAATGATGATGAAAGTATTTTCTTTTTGGGGATTTTCTTTTTTTATGGGTCACCCTGCCTCGGTGGGAGATGGCCAACTTGTTAAAAAAAATAAAAAAAGAGGGCTAATGACAGTACGAAAATGACATAGCAGCAACAGTCAAATTTAACCCGAAGTGTTTTACAGCCACATCAGGAGGAAAACAACAGTCAAGGACAAGGTAATCAGGCTGAGGAAGGAAGGAGGGGGAGATCACAAGAAATGACTGTGAAGTCTGTGAAGAGATTCAAAGAAGTGTTCACAGAGGAGACAGATGGGACTCTTGAAAAACATAGAGGTGGGGGTACACCATTAAGTGTTGAACACAGTACATGTGCATACAACCAAGGAAGAAGTGAAGAGGCTGCTAAGCGAGCTATGTATCTCAAAGGTGATTGGTCCGGATAACATCTCTCCATGGGTCGTGAGAGGGGGAGCAGAGGTGCTATGTGTACCACTAACAACAATCTTCATAGGGCATCTAGATATGAAAATGTTGTGATAATGGGAGATTTTAACTTTAGACAAATTGACTGGAACAATATGACAGGAAATCTTGAGTCTAGTGACTTTGATACCGTTCAGGATTGCTTTTTAGAACAGTTTGTGACAGAACCAACTAGAGGAAACAATCTGCTTAACTTGGTTCTTACCAACAAAGAGTCACTAATTAATAATCTTGAGGTTAATGATGAGCTTGGGGAAAGTTATCACAAATCACTTTGTTTCAATATATCATGGAATCGCCCAGATAACTGCAATCAAATCTCTGTCCCAGATTTTTGCTTGGCCGACTTCATGGGACTGAAAAATTACCTGGGTGGGCTAAATTGGGATGTCCTGACAATGGGTCAGGTAGGTGATCTTGGTTGGCAATATGACATTTTTCAGAGCATAGTTCTAGCTGCCCAGACAACTTTTGTTCCGAGTAGGGAAATTAGATCTAATAAAAATGATCCCAAATGGATGAACAATAGATTGAAACATCTCATTTGTCAAAAGAGAGGCATATATAGGCATATCAAAAGAGGGGATGGGCAGTTAAGAAATCAGTATATTCAATTAAAGAGAGAAATATAGAAAGGAATAAGAAAAGCAAAAAGGGATTATGAGGCTAAGGTTGCAAGGGATTCAAAGACTAACCCGAAAAGGTTCTTTCAGGTATACAGAAGTAAGATTAGGGACAAGATTGGCCCACTTAAGAGTAACTCTGGTCAGATCACTGACAGTGATAAGGATGTGTGAGAAATTCTCAATACCTACTTCCTCTCAGTTTTCACCCAGGAAAATACTAGCGATATTGGTAGACAGCAACCACCCAGGGAAGTACTACCGTCCTGCCAGATGACTGTGAAACAGAAACCTATAACTGTTTGGCATGATGGTAGGATTGCTGGTGTCTTTTTCTGTCATAAATACGCTAGATAACAGGGATATCTTGCTACTCCTACTTACACTTTGGTCACACTTCACAGACATGCACATGCATATATATATATATACATACATCTAGGTTTTTGTCCTTTTTCTAAATAGCTCTTGTTCTTCTTTATTTCTTCTATTGTCCATGGGGAAGTGGAAAAGAATCTTTCCTCCATAAGCCATGTGTGTCGTATGAGGCGACTAAAATACTGGGAGCGATGGGCTAGTAACCCCTTCTCCTGTAGACATTTACTAAAAAAGAGAAGAAAAACTTTATAAAACTGGGATGCTTGAATGTGCATGGATGTAGTGTGGATGACAAGAAACAGATGATTGCTGATGTTATGAATGAAAAGAAGTTGGATGTCCTGGCCCTAAGCGAAACAAAGCTGAAGGGGGTAGGGGAGTTTCGGTGGGGGGAAATAAATGGGATTAAATCTGGAGTATCTGAGAGAGTTAGAGCAGAGGAAGGGGTAGCAGTAATGTTGAAGGATCAGTTATGGAAGGAGAAAAAAGAATATGAATGTGTAAATTCAAGGATTATGTGGATTAAAGTAAAGGTTGGATGAGAAAAGTGGGTCATAATAAGTGTGTATGCACCTGGAGAAGAGAGGAATGTAGAGGAGAGAGAGAGATTTTGGGAGATGTTAAGTGAATGTGTAGGATCCTTTGAACCAAGTGAGAGAGTAATTGTGGTAGGGGACCTGAATGCTAAAGTAGGAGAAACTTTTAGAGAGGGTGTGGTAGGTAAGTTTGGGGTGCCAGGTGTAAATGATAATGGGAGCCCTTTGATTGAACTTTGTATAGAAAGGGGTTTAGTTATAGGTAATACATATTTTAAGAAAAAGAGGATAAATAAGTATACAAGATATGATGTAGGGCGAAATGACAGTAGTTTGTTGGATTATGTATTGGTAGATAAAAGACTGTTGAGTAGACTTCAGGATGTACATGTTTATAGAGAGGCCACAGATATATCAGATCACTTTTTAGTTGTAGCTACACTGAGAGTAAAAGGTAGATGGGATACAAGGAGAATAGATGTGTCAGGGAAGAGAGAGGTGAAGGTTTATAAACTAAAAGAGGAGGCAGTTAGGGTAAGATATAAACAGCTATTGGAGGATAGATGGGCTAATGAGACCCCATTGCCTATGCTCTCATTAGCCCATCTATCCTCCAATAGCTGTTTATATCTTACCCTAACTGCCTCCTCTTTTAGTTTATAAACCTTCACCTCTCTCTTAGAGAGTGTTCAGCAGAAGTTTGTGGTTACAAGAAAGTGGGTGCGGGAGGGAAGAGGAGCGATTGGTGGAATGATGTAAAGAGAGTAGTAAGGGAGAAAAAGTTAGCATATGAGAAGTTTTTACAAAGTAGAAGTGATGCAAGGAGGGAAGAGTATATGGAGAAAAAGAGAGAGGTTAAGAGAGTGGTGAAGCAATGTAAAAAGAGAGCAAGTGAGAGAGTGGGTGAGATGTTATCAACAAATTTTGTTGAAAATAAGAAAAAGTTTTGGAGTGAGATTAACAAGTTAAGGAAGCCTTGAGAACAAATGGATTTGTCAGTTAAAAATAGGAGAGGAGAGTTATTAAATGGAGAGTTAGAGGTATTGGGGAGATGGAAGGAATATTTTCAGGAATTGTTAAATGTTGATGAAGATAGGGAAGCTGTGATTTCGTGTATAGGGCAAGGAGGAATAACATCTTGTAGGAGTGAGGAAGAGCCAGTTGTGAGTATGGGGGAAGTTCGTGAGGCAGTAGGTAAAATGAAAGGGGGTAAGGCAGCCGGGATTGATGGGATAAAGATAGAAATGTTAAAAGCAGGTGGGGATATAGTTTTGGAGTGGTTGGTGCAATTATTTAATAAACGTATGGAAGAGGGTAAGGTGCCTAGGGATTGGCAGAGAGCATTCATAGTTCCTTTGTTTAAAGGCAAAGGAGACAAAAGAGAGTGCAAAAATTATAGGGGAGGTAAGTGTGTTGAGTATACCTGGTAAAGTGTATGGTAGAGTTATTATTGAAAGAATTAAGAGTAAGATGGAGAATAGGATAGCAGATGAACAAGGAGGCTTTAGGAAAGGTAGGGGGTGTGTGGACCAGGTGTTTACAGTGAAACATGTAAGTGAACAGTATTTAGATAAGGCTAAGGAGGTTTTTGTGGCATTTATGGATTTGGAAAAGGCGTATGACAGGGTGGATAGGGGGCAATGTGGCAGATGTTGCAGGTGTATGGTGTAGGAGGTAGGTTACTGAAAGTAGTGAAGAGTTTTTACGAGGATAATGAGGCTCAAGTTAGAGTATGTGGGAAAGAGGGAGATTATTTCCCAGTAAAAGTAGGCCTTAGGCAAGGATGTGTGATGTCACCGTGGTTGTTTAATATATTTATAGATGGGGTTTTAAGAGAAGTAAATGCGAGGGTCTTGGCAAGAGGCATGGAGTTAAAAGATAAAGAATCAAACATGAAGTGGGAGTTGTCACAGTTGCTCTTTGCTGATGACACTGTGCTCTTGGGAGATTCTGAAGAGAAGTTGCAGAGGTTGGTGGATGAATTTGGTAGGGTATGCAAAAGAAGAAAATTAAAAGTGAATACAGGAAAGAGTAAGGTCATGAGGATAACAAAAAGATTAGGTGATGAAAGATTGGATATCAGATTGGAGGGAGAGAGTATGGAGGAGGTGAATGTATTCAGATACTTGGGGAGTGGATGTGTCAGCGGATGGGTCTGTGAAAGATGAGGTGAATCATAGAATTGATGAGGGGAAAAGGGTGAGCAGTCCACTTAGGAGTCTGTGGAGACAAAGAACTTTGTCCTTGGAGGCAAAGAGGGGAATGTATGAGAGTATAGTTTTACCAACGCTCTTATATGGGTGTGAAGCATGGGTGATGAATGTTGCATCGAGGAGAAAGCTGGAGGCAGTGGAGATGTCATGTCTGAGGGCAATGTGTGGTGTGAATATAATGCAGAGAATTCGTAGTTTGGAAGTTAGGAGGAGGTGCGGGATTACCAAAACTGTTGTCCAGAAGGCTGAGGAAGGATTGTTGAGGTGGTTCGGACATGTAGAGGAAATGGAGCGAAACAGAATGACTTCAAGAGTGTATCAGTCTGTAGTGGAAGGCAGGGTAGGGTTCGGCCTAGGAAAGGTTGGAGGGAGGGGGTAAAGAAGGTTTTGTGTGTGAGGGGCTTGGACTTCCAGCAGGCATGCGTGAGTGTGTTTGAGAGGAGTGAATGGAGACAAATGGTTTTTAATACTTGACGTGCTGTTGGAGTGTGAGCAAAGTAACATTTATGAAGGGATTCAGGGAAACCGGCAGGCCGGACTTGAGTCCTGGAGATGGGAAGTACAGTGCCTGCACTCTGAAGGAGGGGTGTTAATGTTGCAGTTTAACCCTTTGAGGGTCGACAGGCCCTCTCAGAAACTCGTTCTCTGGGTTGGCCATATTTAAAAAAAAAAAAAATTATTTTTTCTTTTGAAAAAATATTTTTTTTTCTAAACATTGTAGGCTAAACAAAAAAAAAATTACCATCAATACTTACCGAGATATGGAGGCTTGAAGTTTGCCAAAATTGAACAACATCTGGTAACATCGCCAACTGCCATCACGCAGTATTTTTCTATTTACTTTTTTATGTACTGTTTTCAAATATTGTTCAATTTTTCTTATTCTGAGTAACTTTTATGGCCTCTGAGGCCAACATGATCAGTATTTTGTAAGTTATTTCTTTTTCAATACTACACAATAAGGGCGTAAACACTGTTGTCATTATTTTGTTATAGAAAATATTTACACAAACAAACGATATGAAATGTTGTTTATTACTATTTTTCTATATTTTATATACACATATACAGTCACAGGGAATGTTTCTAGAAGTTCTGCAGCCTGTGGAACTCTTTGAAACATGGTGTCATGCACAGTGGAGTTTTACACTCCTCACACATAAAACGAGTGTCTTTGCGTTGTTGTGGGCGTTTTTTTGTATGTGCACAGACGTAACACCTCTTCTGAGCCTTTTTCTTGAAAGCAGTAGCAGGCAGTTTTACCAGGAAGTAATCACCATGCTTCAGACGAGCAGGTAGTTTTGTAGATGAATGGTTCAGAAAACCGACATGTTGATAAATTAGACACATGTGCAACTCTTGGGTATCTTTATTGAGGAAACGTTTCGCCACACAGTGGCTTCATCAGTCCATACATAGGAGAAACTTGAAGAACAGGAGGAGAATGAGGTAATCAGTCCCTCAACCTTGAGTCGATGTGTTCAGTCCATCAATCTTGAGTAGAATACGGCAGATGAGCGGAGAAGCAGCTTATAAACCGAATGGCAGGAGAGGTGCAGCAGTCATAGGTAGTGTCACATTTGTTCAATGTGGAAGTAGGTTGTGCCCAAGAATTAGGCAAGCGAAGAATTCCTAAGTATTAAGATCCCAAGAAGTTGCAGCGTCTGACAGGTTTGTAGATGAATGGTTCAGAGAACCGACATGTTGATAAATTAGACACAAGTGCAACTCGTGGGTATCTTTATTGAGGAAACGTTTCGCCACACAGTGGCTTCATCAGTCCATACATAGGAGAAACTTGAAGAACAGGAGGAGAATGAGGTAATCAGTCCCTCAACCTTGAGTCAATGTGTTCAGTCCATCAATCTTGAATAGAATACGGCATATCAGCGGAGAAGCAGCTTATAAACCGTATGGCAGATGTGCAGCAGTCATAGGTCGTGTCACATTTGTTCAATGTGGAAGTAGGTCGTGCCCAAGAATTAGGCAAGTGAAGAATTCCTAAGTATTAAGATCCCAAGAATAAAGATACCCAAGAGTTGCATATGTGTCTAATTTATCAACATGTCGGTTCTCTGAACCATTCATCTACAAATCTGTCAGACACTGCAACTTCTTGGGATCTTAATACTTAGGAATTCTTCGCTTGCCTAATTCTTGGGCACAACCTACTTCCACATTGAACAAATGTGACACGACCTATGACTGCTGCACATCTCCTGCCATACGGTTTATAAGCTGCTTCTCCGCTGATATGCCGTATTCTATTCAAGATTGATGGACTGAACACATCGACTCAAGGTTGAGGGACTGATTACCTCATTCTCCTCCTGTTCTTCAAGTTTCTCCTATGTATGGACTGATGAAGCCACTGTGTGGCGAAACGTTTCCTCAATAAAGATACCCAAGAGTTGCATATGTGTCTAATTTATCAAACCGCAGGTAGTTGTTGATAATTTGGTGGGCGGTCAATTGCAGGTGCTGTTCCTTGGTACTTGAATACTATTTGTCTGATGACAGACAAACAGAATTTGCCGTACTGTGGTTTGTTTCTGGTCCTCATCTTATACATATTATAAGCATTGAGCATGGAAATGTCCAGAAGATGGAAAAAGAGTTTGATGTACCACTTATAACTCTTGCGAACACAATCAGCAAACCCAATCTGCATGTCACATTTGTCCACTGAATGCATGTTGAAGGTGTAATCAATCACAGCTGCAGGTTTTAGAATGGGTTCATTGCTCTCTCTATGCTGCCTGCCACTGTCTGCCATTTCATTAGGGTGAACTGATGACAGCAGTGTGACATCTCGTTTGTCATGCCACCGAAATGCCATGATGTCATTGGCAGCAAACGCCTGCACCTCACCTCTACGAGTGCCAGTGTCAAACCTGGGCATATGTTTCCGATTTGCAAGCACTGTGCCACACACATCTGTCATGTTCACTCGCAAAAAATCACTGAGTGAGGGGCTTGTGTACCAGTTATCTGTATATAATATATGCCCCTTACCAAGGTATGGTTCTATCATTGTTCTAACCACATCACCTGAGATGCCCAATAACTTCCTGGTATTTTGCAATGTATAACTTCCAGTGTACACAATAATATCCAATACCAGACCACTGTAACAATCACAAAGCACAAACAACTTTATACCAAAGCATTTCCTCTTGTTTGATATGTTCTGCTTGAAAGAGAGTCTTCCTTTGAACAGAATCAAAGACTCGTCAATTACAAGCTCCCTAAAGGGATAAAAATGCGTACTGAATTTCTCTTTCAGATACACAAACACATTCCTAATCTTATATAACCTGTCAGTTCTGTCAGGCCTGGTTTTGTCTGAGAAGTGAAGCATACGTAACATTAGCACAAATCGATTCACTGGCATTATATCACTGAAACCTGAGATTGCAATCAGGCGGTGTGTTGACCAGTATGATTTCACTTTGTGCTTATACACATGTGGCATAAGCATTATTGTGGCAAAGAAAAGATACATCTCAGCCACAGTTGCCTCCTTCCACTGGTGTAGATGTGTTTTTATTGAAAGTAATGTGTTTGCCATGGTGTACTCGTAGTATGTGTTGCTTTCCATGACAATACTTTCCATCAGGGGTTCGTCAAAGAATAACTCGAAACATTCCAGTTCAGTGGCATTGTTCCCAAGTGTACAAGATGGTCGTATTCCACTTTGGCTGTCATCAAACTGGTGGGCATTTGGAACAAAATTGACAGCTTCCTGCCAATCCCAGGTGCGGTCTGCTGGTGGGTACTGGACAATGACAGGTGGTTGTGGTTGTGGAGGCTGGTGTGGTGGGTGGGTGGGGGATGGTGGCCTTTGTTGTAGATCAGCTGAGGCAGCGGCGTGGGTGGCAGCATGGCCCACTGCTGGTGCCTCACCGCCAGCACCACTACCACCACGCACATTTTCCATCCCAATTGCAACAGTATCATTGTCATTTTCACTGTCTGTTCCTGTTGTACAGCCACGGGATGTACTCCGAGATGCACTCCTTCCCCTTGGAATAGCATATGGCACACTACCAGAGTGCATATATCGTTGTATATACTGACGCTTCACTGGGGAATATTGCACTTCACTATCACTACTGGAACTAATTTGAAGAGCTTGTAGTTCATATTCACTATCACTATCATCACACATGCTCTCATCTGAGTCTGGGATTTGGGAAAATAGAAGTTTCCTCTTGGATTCTGGTACAACTGAACGTGAACAAGACGGCCCAGCACCAGAGGTGGAAGGCTGAGGGTCGTCTGGGTTTTCCTCACTATTACCGATATTATGATCATTAGTTTCGGTCAAAACCTCACCAAAACCTTGAAACTCATCTTAACTGGCACTTCCATCTGTATTAGAACTGTCACTGGGGAACAAAAGTGTCCCAATTCGCCGAGGAGTGTGGAGCTTCTTACCGTGAGGCATGGTGGACATTGTTTACTAAGATGGCTTTCCCACAATGCACCACTGGGTCCCAGATTTTTTTTCTACCGCGCACACCGACCACACAGACCCATTCTCTCACATCTAGGCCTACCAGCCTTTTGCCGCGAGATTTGACGGCGCTAGAATTTATGCGTACTAGTACGTCAAAAACCCCTGCGCGTAAGCCGTACTAGTACATCCGAAACCCTCAAAGGGTTAAAAACTGTAAAGCACCCTTCTGGCAAGACAGTGATGGAGTGAATGATGGTGAAGGTTTTTCTTTTTCGGGCCACCCTGCCTTGGTGGGAATCGGCCAGTGTGTTAATAATAATAATAATAATAAAAAATTCCTGAAATAATAGATTATGTAGAACAGGATGATGATAAACTATGTACGAGCCCTGATGAACTATTTGCAAGGGTGTTAAAGGAATGTTAAGAGTAACTTAACATACTTTTTGCTAATCTTTTTAACATATCACTGCAAACTGGCATAGTCCCTGATAAGTGGAAAATGGCAAATGTAATACCTATACACACACACAAGGTAGGTGACAGGTCCTTGGCTTCGAACTATAGACCAATAAGCCTTACCTCCATAGTGGGAAAATTTATGGAATCAATAATTGCCAAAGCAGTTCGTAGCCATCTTGATAGGCACAGATTGATTAATGAATCTCAACACGGTTTGATGAAGGGGCGTTCCTGTCTTATGAATTTTCTAACATTTTTTACTAAGGTGTTTGAGGAGGTAGATCATGGTAATGAATATGATATTGTGTATATGGATTTCAGAAAGGCTTTCGATTGAGTTCCACATCAGAGGCTATTGAGGAAACTTAAGGCACACAGAATAAGAGGAGAAATTTTTTCCTGGGTAGAGGCATGGCTGACAAATAGGCAGCAGAGAGTTTGCATAAATGGGGAGAAATCAGAATGGGGGCACGTCACAAGCGGTGTTCCTCAGGGGTCAGTGTTGGGCCCGTTGTTGTTCACAGTTTACATAAACGACATAGGTAAGGAATAAATAGTGACATAAGCAAATTTGCTGATGACACCAAAATAGGCTGTCCAATTCATTCTAATGAGGACACTAGAGCACTCCAGGATGATTTGAATAGACTGATGCAATGGTCGGAGAAGTGGCAGATGCAGTTTAACCCTTTTAGGGTCCGTGCCATAGATCTACGTCTTAACGTTGAGGGTCCAAACCATAGATCTACGCCATGAGCTCAGCTCACTCTGATAAGCTGTGAGCAGTAAATTTGGGCCTAGGTATGAGAGAATACATCTATCTGGTATATGTGCACCACATAAAACAAATCCTGCAGCACACATTACAAGATTACAGATTCCTCAATGTTCTCCCTTTACAATCTTCTTGTTGGAGTATTAAGAACCACTGGTAGTTTATGCCATATTGTTCCCTGCTTCCTAGTATACAGGAGAGAAGTATTTCAGAAAGCTGGACAAAGAAAATTAAGGGAACGGGAATTCTCTCTGCAGTGAAAAACTGGAACAAAAAGTTCTCAGATCTGGTGGACTTCCTTGTCTACATCACAGCAGAACAGGTCACCCACACCCTTACCTGGGTTCAGTAACAACCAGCTTCCCACCAAAACCATTAAATGATTTTTAATACTTGATGTGCTGTTGGAGCGTGAGCAAAGTAACATTTATGAAAGGATTCAGGGAAACTGGCAGGCCAGACTTGAGTCGTGGAGATGGGAAGTACAGTGTCTGCATTCTGAAGGAGGGGTGTTAATGTTGCAGTTTTGTAACTGTAGTGTAAAGCACCCCTCTGGCAAGACAGTGATGGAGTGAATGGTGATGAAAGTTTTTCTTTTTCGGACCACCCTGCCTTGGTGGGAATCGGCCTATGTGTTAATATAAAATATATTTACAGGAGCTCATTAGTAGCAGTGTACATCATAATATAACAAGAATATTGTGTAATTGAAGCATAGGATATGTTTGATATTGTAATACAGGTACCATCCGACTTACGACCGGGCTTGGTTCCAACCAACCGGTCGTAAGTTGAAATGGACGCAAGTCGAACCTTACTACTGAATACCAACATCACATTTTTGTAATGAGTTTATTTTATTGTTTTATTTTGGTATTTCATTGTTTACTTTTCTTTTTATGCTGTTAGTGCTGTATTTTATACTGTAAGGTTTAGGATAAAGAGTGTTCACCACAAACAGTTGTTTATTTCCCAGAAATTTGGCATAAAAAACACGGTCGTAAGTCGAGTGGTCATATGTCGAGCATGTCATAAGTCGGATGGTAGATGTATACATTTTAGTTATTGTATAAATACAGGACTACTTGCATCTAGGCAATAAGGATGCTTTGCATTTTTTTTTTTTTTATTATTAACACATTGGCCATTTACCACTGTGGCAGGGTGGCCTGAAAACGAAGAAGCACTTTCATCATGTACTTCTGGCAAGTCATCTGTTAAAAGAATGATGGTGAATGTTTCTTTTCTTGGGTCACCCTACTTGGGGTGACAGCCATTTTGTTAAAAAATTTACTACACTTATAAATTATGTGTATTGTAGATAGTAGGTTGGTAGACAGCAACCACCCAGGGAGGTACTACCGTCCTGCCAAGTGAGTGTAAAATGGAAACCTGTGATTGTTTTATATGACGGTAGGATTGCTTGTGTCTTTTTTCTGTCTCATGAACATACAGGATTTCAAGTATGTCTTGCTACTTCTACTTACACTTAGGTCACACTGCACAAGCATCTACAAGCATATATATACTCACCCCTCTGGGTTTTCTTCTACTTTTCTTTCTAGTTCTTGTTCTTGTTTATTTCCTCTTGTCTCCATGGGGAAGTGGGACAGAATTCTTCCTCTGTAAGCCATGCATGTCGTAAGAGGCGACTAAAATGCTGGGAGCAAGGGGGCTAGTAACCCCTTCTCCTGTATACGTAAGTAAGTTTATTCAGGTATACACAAATACAGATGCATAGATTATCATACATTGCAGCATATGTATAGAGAATCTAGGATAACCCAAAAAAGTCAGAGTGACTTGTGTATTTCCATTGGGGTCCTATATATATGACTACTAAAGTTAAAAAGACACTTTTGTTTTTCTTTTTTGGGGCCACCCTGTCTTGGTGGGATATGGCCAGATTGTTGAAAGAACGAAATTAATGTGTATGTCAGTGTTGATATGTTTTTTTTATTTTTATTATCACACTGGCTGATTCCCACCAAGGCAGGGTGGCCCAAAAAAGAAAAACTTTCACCATCATTCACTCCATCACTGTCTTGCCAGAAGGGTGCTTTACACTACAGTTTTTAACTGCAACATTAACACCCCTCCTTCAGAGTGCAGGCACTGTACTTCCCATCTCCAGGACTCGAGTCTGGCCTGCCGGTTTCCCTGAACTCCTTCATAAATGTTACTTTGCTCACACTCCAACAGCACGTCAAGTATTAAAAACCATTTGTCTCCATTCCATATGAGGCGACTAAAATGCTGGGAGCAATGGGCTAGTAACCCCTTCTCCTGTAGACATTTACTAAAAAAGAGAAGAAAAACTTTATAAAACTGGGATGCTTAAATGTGCGTGGATGTAGTGCGGATGACAAGAAACAGATGATTGCTGATGTTATGAATGAAAAGAAGTTGGATGTCCTGGCCCTAAGCGAAACAAAGCTGAAGGGGGTAGGGGAGTTTCAGTGGGGGGAAATAAATGGGATTAAATCTGGAGTATCTGAGAGAGTTAGAGCAAAGGAAGGGGAAGCAGTAATGTTAAATGATCAGTTATGGGAGGAGAAAAGAGAATATGAATGTGTAAATTCAAGAATTATGTGGATTAAAGTAAAGGTTGGATGCGAAAAGTGGGTCATAATAAGCGTGTATGCACCTGGAGAAGAGAGGAATGTAGAGGAGAGAGAGAGATTTTGGGAGATGTTAAGTGAATGTATAGGAGCCTTTGAACCAAGTGAGAGAGTAATTGTGGTAGGGGACCTGAATGCTAAAGTAGGAGAAACTTTTAGAGAGGGTGTGGTAGGTAAGTTTGGGGTGCCAGGTGTAAATGATAATGGGAGCCCTTTGATTGAACTTTGTATACAAAGGGGTTTAGTTATAGGTAATACATATTTTAAGAAAAAGAGGATAAATAAGTATACAAGATATGATGTAGGGCGAAATGACAGTAGTTTGTTGGATTATGTATTGGTAGATAAAAGACTGTTGAGTAGACTTCAGGATGTACATGTTTATAGAGGGGCCACAGATATATCAGATCACTTTCTAGTTGCAGCTACACTGAGAGTAAAAGGTAGATGGGATACAAGGAGAATAGAAGCATCAGGGAAGAGAGAGGTGAAGGTTTATAAACTAAAAGAGGAGGCAGTTAGGGTAAGATATAAACAGCTATTGGAGGATAGATGGGCAAATGAGAGCATAGGCAATGGGGTCGAAGAGGTATGGGGTAGGTTTAAAAATGTAGTGTTAGAGTGTTCAGCAGAAGTTTGTGGTTACAGGAAAGTGGGTGCGGGAGGGAAGAGGAGCGATTGGTGGAATGATGATGTAAAGAGAGTAGTAAGGAAGAAAAAGTTAGCACATGAGAAGTTTTTACAAAGTAGAAATGATGCAAGGAGGGAAGAGTATATGGAGAAAAAGAGAGAGGTTAAGAGAGTAGTGCAGCAATGTAAAAAGAGAGCAAATGAGAGAGTGGGTGAGATGTTATCAACAAATTTTGTTGAAAATAAGAAAAAGTTTTGGAGTGAAATTAACAAGTTAAGGAAGCCTAGAGAACAAATGGATTTGTCAGTTAAAAATAGGAGAGGAGAGTTATTAAATGGAGAGTTAGAGGTATTGGGAAGATGGAGGGAATATTTTGAGGAATTGTTAAATGTTGATGAAGATAGGGAAGCTGTGATTTCATGTATAGGGCAAGGAGGAATAACATCTTGCAGGAGTGAGGAAGAGCCAGTTGTGAGTGTGGAGGAAGTTCGTGAGGTAGTAGGTAAAATGAAAGGGGGTAAGGCAGCCGGGATTGATGGGATAAAGATAGAAATGTTAAAAGCAGGTGGGGATATAGTTTTGGAGTGGTTGGTGCAATTATTTAATAAATGTATGGAAGAGGGTAAGGTACCTAGGGATTGGCAGAGAGCATGCATATTTCCTTTGTATAAAGGCAAAGGGGATAAAAGAGAGTGCAAAAATTATAGGGGGATAAGTCTGTTGAGTATACCTGGTAAAGTGTATGGTAGAGTTATTATTGAAAGAATTAAGAGTAAGACGGAGAATAGGATAGCAGATGAACAAGGAGTCTTTAGGAAAGGTAGGGGGTGTGTGGACCAGGTGTTTACAGTGAAACATATAAGTGAACAGTATTTAGATAAGGCTAAAGAGGTCTTTGTGGCATTTATGGATTTGGAAAAGGCGTATGACAGGGTGGATAAGGGGGCAATGTGGCAGATGTTGCAGGTGTATGGTGTAGGAGGTAGGTTACTGAAAGCAGTGAAGAGTTTTTACGAGGATAGTGAGGCTCAAGTTAGAGTATGTAGGAAAGAGGGAAATTATTTCCCAGTAAAAGTAGGCCTTAGACAAGGATTTGTGATGTCACCATGGTTGTTTAATATATTTATAGATGGGGTTGTAAGAGAAGTGAATGCGAGGGTCTTGGCAAGAGGCGTGGAGTTAAAAGATAAAGAATCACGCACAAAGTGGGAGTTGTCACAGTTGCTCTTTGCTGATGACACTGTGCTCTTGGGAGATTCTGAAGAGAAGTTGCAGAGATTGGTGGATGAATTTGGTAGGGTGTGCAAAAGAAGAAAATTAAAGGTGAATACAGGAAAGAGTAAGGTTATGAAGATAACAAAAAGATTAGGTGATGAAAGATTGGATATCAGATTGGAGGGAGAGAGTATGGAGGAGATGAATGTATTCAGATATTTGAGAGTGGATGTGTCAGCGGATGGGTCTATGAAAGATGAAGTGAATCATAGAATTGATGAGGGGAAAAGGGTGAGTGGTACACTTAGGAGTCTGTGGAGACAAAGAACTTTGTCCTTGGAGGCAAAGAGGGGAATGTATGAGAGTATAGTTTTAACAACGCTCTTATATGGGTGTGAAGCATGGGTGATGAATGTTGCAGCGAGGAGAAGGCTGGAGGCAGTGGAGATGTCATGTCTGAGGGCAATGTGTGGTGTGAATATAATGCAGAGAATTCGTAGTTTGGAAGTTCGGAGGAGGTGCGGGATTACCAAAACTGTTGTCCAGAGGGCTGAGGAAGGGTTGTTGAGGTGGTTCGGACATGTAGAGAGAATGGAGCGAAACAGAATGACTTCAAGAGTGTATCAGTCTGTAGTGGAAGGAAGGAGGGGTAGGGGTCGGCCTAGGAAAGGTTGGAGGGAGGGGGTAAAGGAGGTTTTGTGTGCGAGGGGCTTGGACTTCCAGCAGGCATGCGTGAGCGTGTTTGATAGGAGTGAATGGAGACAAATGGTTTTTAATACTTGACGTGCTGTTGGAGTGTGAGCAAAGTAACATTTATGAAGGGGTTCAGGGAAACCGGCAGGCCGGACCTGAGTCCTGGAGATGGAAAGTACAGTGCCTGCACTCTGAAGGAGGGTTGTAAATGTTGTAGTTTAAAAACTGTAGTGTAAAGCACCCTTCTGGCAAGACAGTGATGGAGTGAATGATGGTGAAAGTTTTTCTTTTTCGGGCCACCCTGCCTTGGTGGGAATCGGCCAGTGTGATAATAAAAAAAAAAAATTGTCTCCATTCACTCCTATCAAACACGCTCACGCATGCCTGCTGGAAGTCCAAGCCCCTCGCACACAAAACCTCCTTTACCCCCTCCCTCCAACCTTTCCTAGGCTGACCCCTACCCCACCTTCCTTCCACTACAGACTGATACACTCTTGAAGTCATTCTGTTTCGCTCCATTCTCTCTACATGTCTGAACCACCTCAACAACCCTTCCTCAGCCCTCTGGACAGCAGTTTTGGTAATCCCGCACCTCCTCCTAACTTCCAAACTACGAATTCTCTGCATTATATTCACACCACATATTGCCCTCAGACATGACATCTCCACTGCCTCCAGCCTTCTCCTTGCTGCAACATTCATCACCCATGCTTCACACCCATATAAGAGCGTTGTTAAAACTATACTCTCATACATTCCCCTCTTTGCCTCCAAGGACAAAGTTCTTCATCTCCACAGACTCCTAAGGGCACCACTCACCTTTTTCCCCTCATCAATTCTATGATTCACCTCATCTTTCATAGACCCATCCGCTGACACGTCCACTCCCAAATTTCTGAATACATTCACCTCCTCCATACTCTCTCCCTCCAATCTGATATCCAATCTTTCATCACCTAATCTTTTTGTTATCCTCATAACCTTACTCTTTCCTGTATTCACTTTTAATTTTCTTCTTTTGCACACCCTATCAAATTCATCCACCAATCTCTGCAACTTCTCTTCAGAATCTCCCAAGAGCACAGTGTCATCAGCAAAGACAACCTGAACTTCAGCACCCATATCCAACACATAACCAAAAAAGTATCCAAAACGGTTGGGATCCTCTCCAAGATACGATACTACGTGCCGCAAACTGCCCTTCTCACACTATACCATTCACTTATATATCCATACCTCACCTCTGCTATCTGTGCTTGGGGTTCAACTGCAGCAACACACCTAAAGCCAATAATAACCCAACAAAAAGCCGCAGTAAGAATAATCACTAAATCCCATCCCTGGCAACACCCCCCCCCCCCACTCTTCATAGATCTAAACTTACTCCCTGTTCAGTACATCCACACTTACTACTGTGCAATCTACATCTACAGGACCTTAAATTCCAATATTAACCTTGACCTAAAATGCTTTCTTGATAGTTGTGACAGAACCCACAGGCACAACACCAGACACAAACATCTCTATGACATTCCCCGTGTCCGACTAAACCTTTACAAAAATTCAATGTATGTCAAAGGCCCTAAAATCTGGAACACCCTACCTGAAAATTCCAAAACTGCAGACACATTCATCACCTTCAAAACTACCATCAGAAAACATCTTATGTCCCTGATACACCCTGTCAACTAATAATACGAATACCACCTGGTGGTTCACACTTACACTCACTCACCCATTTGACCATAAACAGAAATATCAATCTCAATCTCAAAATAATGAATCTTAACTAGTCATAAGTTGGCCTGTGATACTCCAATACTGAAACTGTTATTATTTTTTTTTATTATCACACTGGCCGATTCCCACCAAGGCAGGGTGGCCCGAAAAATAAAAACTTTCACCATCATTCACTCCATCACTGTCTTGCACAAAGGGTGCTTTACACTCCAGTTTTTAAACTGCAACATTAACACCCCTCCTTCAGAGTGCAGGCACTGTACTTCCCATCTCCAGGACTCAAGTCCGGCCTGCCGGTTTCCCTGAACCCCTTCATAAATGTTACTTTGCTCACACTCCAACAGCACGTCAAGTATTAAAAACCATTTGTCTCCATTCACTCCTATCAAACACGCTCACACATGCCTGCTGGAAGTCCAAGCCCCTCGCACACAAAACCTCCTTTACCCCCTCTCTCCAACCTTTCCTAGGCCGACCCCTACCCCTCCTTCCTTCCACTACAGACTGATACACTCTTGAAGTCATTCTGTTTCGCTCCATTCTCTCTACATGTCCGAACCACCTCAACAACCCTTCCTCAGCCCTCTGGACAACAGTTTTGGTAATCCCGCCCCTCCTCCTAACTTCCAAACTACGAATTCTCTGCATTATATTCACACCACACATTGCCCTCAGACATGACATCTCCACTGCCTCCAGCCTTCTCCTCGCTGCAACATTCATCACCCATGCTTGACACCCATATAAGAGCGTTGGTAAAACTATACTCTCATACATTACCCTCTTTGCCTCCAAGGACAAAGTTCTTTGTCTCCACAGACTCCTAAGTGCACCACTCACTCTTTTCCCCTCATCAGTTCTATGATTCACCTCATCTTTCATAGACCCATCCGCTGACACGTCCACTCCCAAATACAGTGGACCCCCGCATAGCGATATTAATCTGTGCAAGAGAGCTCATTGTTATGCGAAATTATCGTTATGCGAATGAATTTTCCCCATAAGAAATAATGGAAATCAAATTAATCCGTGCAAGACACCCCAAAGTATGAAAAAAAAAAATTTTACTACATGAAATATTAATTTTAATACACACAAACTGAAAAAGGCATGCAAAATTACATGACACTTACTTTTATTGAAGATCTGGTGATGATTGATGGGATGGGAGGAGGAGAGAGTGTTAGTGTTTAGAAGGGGATTCGGTCCGCATTTTAACGACATTTTTTTTATGAACCAATTACGTTCATTTTTGGTGTACTATTAGAAGGTTATATCGAGTATCCTGTGCTGAAGTTTCAATCATATCGGCCAAAAAGGAAATGAAATATGGAAAATTTACGAAAAATTACATTCGCAGAGGACCTGGAGTCAGTGGTACTTGGAAAAGTGGTTTTGACACTTGCTGCTGATAGAACACCTCTAATTCCATCAACGTACGTTTTAAATTCTAAAATAAACCTTATCTTCATGCTAAAAAAAAATAAAGTTTCATAACTTTTTTGATATATTGGAAGATGTCGGCCTTGTTGTCCACATAAATCTAAAAATATTTTGGATAGTTCAGAAACACGACCGCTACGTCGTAAAGCAATCATTCTCCTATGTTTGTTGTGAAAATCAAGTCAATTCAATCATAAATAAAGGTGATCTTCCCCTAAATAGGTAAATAACTTACTTTCGAGATATAGGCCGAAGCGCGCGGCACCCCCGCTGCCCGGGAAATAATTTTTTTCCCCGAAAAATTCGCTTTATTTTACACTTTTTGCGTGACCTACGAGTGTTTATTACAGTTAACCATTGTAAATCCGTTTTCTCTCATCACTGATGAGAGAGGTCGGACCCTCTCTTCACCTTCAGGGGAAATATCGATAGAAATTTTCTCCTCGGGGCGTCATATTATGCTATATATTTTTTTTTAAGGTGTACTTTTTATGTTTATATGCTATTATTATATTGCATTATATCATAATAGATCAATTGTGATAGATAAATAAGCCTTATAATTGATATTAGCATGGGTATGGAATATTTTGTTGGCTGGAGGTGTCGGCCATTTTGTGCACTATTCCCAGGGGTTCCCGATTGGTGCCGTGACCATATTAGCTCCACCCGCTTGGGAATGATCTCAGATGGTGAATTTGTATTATATTAGACAAAGATATACGAAAACGATAAAAATAACACGGGGAAAAACGTAACAAAAACGTAAACAAAGCCGAGTCAGCGCTTCTTACGCAATATGTTGCGTCAGCGCTGTCACCATGCCTGTTATAAATGGCTGTAATTCCTTTTAGAAACATCGTACAAGGATAATAATTATACCAGCGTGTAGCCAGAAAGTTCAGCTATTTTTTGGTAACAATAACTCAGTTTTCTTATATTTTCGAATTTTTTTTTGCTCCTCGCGCGGGAACTCTGAATCTCCCCTTAAGACTTGAGGTGTCAAGTCCTTTTCTGGGGTTACTTCCCTTCTTCTTTTAATGCCACTAGGACCAGCTTCAGAGTCACTGGAGTTTTGTCGCACAACATATCTGTCCATAGTGGCCTGTACCTCTCGTTCCTTTATGACTTCCCTAAAGTGTTTCACAACATTGTCAGTGTAATAGTCACCAGCACGGCTTGCAATAGCTGTGTGAGGGTGATTTTCATCCATGAAGGTTTGCACTTCAAGCCACTTTGCACAGATTTCCTTAATCTTTGTAGTAGGCAATTTTTTCAATTTCTCTCTCCCCTCCTTCGAACCAGTTTCCTCAGGTCTGGCCTCTTGCTGTTGAAGCTGATCTATCAGCTCATCAGTGGTTAGTTCTTCATTGTCCTCCTCCACCAACTCTTCCACATCATCCCCACTAACCTCCAACCCCAAGGACTTTCCCAATGCCATAATGGATTCCTCAACTGGCATAGGATTCTCAGGGTTAGCCTGAAACCCTTCAAAATCCCTTTGGTCTACACATTCTGGCCACAGTTTCTTCCAAGCAGACTTCAAGGTCCTCTTAGTCACTCCCTCCCAAGCCTTACCTATAAGGTTTACACAATTGAGGATATTAAAGTGATCTCTCCAAAACTTTCTTAGAGTCAGTTGAGTTTCTGAGGTCACTACAAAGCACCTTTCAAACAGAGCTTTTGTGTACAGTTTTTTGAAGTTTGCAATAACCTGCTGGTCCATGGGCTGCAGGAGAGGAGTGGTATTAGGAGGCAAAAACTTCACCTTAATGAATTTCATGTCCCCATAAAGTCGCTCTGCCACGTCTGTAGGATGACCAGGGGCATTGTCTAACACCAGGAGGCACTTAAGTTCTAATTTCTTTTCAGTTAGGTAATCTTTCACATTGGGGGCAAATGCATGGTGTAACCAGTCATAGAAAAAGTCCCTAGTGACTCATGCCTTACTGTTTGCCCTCCACAGCACACACAAATTTTCCTTGAGGACATTCTTTTGCCTGAACGGTCTGGGAGTTTCAGAGTGATACACTAATAAAGGCTTCACTTTGCAATCACCACTAGCATTGGAACACATCAACAAAGTAAGCCTGTCTTTCATAGGCTTATGTCCTGGGAGTGCCTTTTCCTCCTGAGTAATGTAGGTCCTGCTTGGCATTTTCTTCCAAAACAGGCCTGTTTCATCACAATTAAACACTTGTTCAGGTTTCAGTCCTTCAGTTTCTATGTACTCCTTGAATTCCTGCACATATTTTTCAGCTGCTTTGTGGTCCGAACTGGCAGCCTCACCATGCCTTATCACACTATATATGCCACTACGCCTCTTAAATCTCTCAAACCAACCTTTGCTGGCCTTAAATTCACTCACATCATCACTAGTTGCAGGCATTTTTTTTAATTAAATCCTCATGCAACTTCCTAGCCTTTTCACTTATGATCACTTGAGAGATGCTATCTCCTGCTATCTGTTTCTCATTTATCCACACCAATAACAGTCTCTCAACATCTTCCATCACTTGCGATCTCTGTTTCGAAAACACAGTTAAACCTTTGGCAAGAACAGCTTCCTTGATTGCCTTTTTGTTGCCCACAATAGTAGCGATGGTTGATTGGGGTTTACTATACAACCTGGCCAGCTCGGAGACACGCACTCCACTTTCATACTTATCAATGATCTCTTTCTTCATCTCTATTGTAATTCTCACCCTTATTCCTGTAGGGTTGACACTAGAAGCTTTCTTGGGGCCCATGGTCACTTATTTTGCAGATAAAATCACCAGAAACACTGTAATAATACGAAATGTTCCGATTGTATGCTTGGATGTTACCGCGGAGGCTGGCTGGTAAACAATGGCATGGGCGGAACATGTGAGGCTGGCTAAGGCCGCACATTAGACGCGTCTCGGACGAACAGCGTTGAGCGGGTTTTTTAGCGGTATGCGAGGCAAAATCTTAGCGATAAAATGTATCGGTATGCGGATTTAACGTTATGTAAGGCCATCGGTATGCGGGGGTCCACTGTATCTGAATACATTCACCTCCTCCATACTCTCTCCCTCCAATCTGATATTCAATCTTTCATCACCTAATCTTTTTGTTATCCTCATAACCTTACTCTTTCCTGTATTCACCTTTAATTTTCTTCTTTTGCACACCCTACCAAATTCATCCACCAATCTCTGCAATTTCTCTTCAGAATCTCCCAAGAGCACAGTGTCATCAGCAAAGAGCAGCTGTGACAACTCTCACTTTGTGTGTGATTCTTTATCTTTTAACTCCACGCCTCTTGCCAAGACCCTCGCATTTACTTCTCTTACAACCCCATCTATAAATATATTAAACAACCACGGTGACATCACACATCCTTGTCTAAGGCCTACTTTTACTGGGAAAAAATTTCCCTCTTTCCTACATACTCTAACTTGAGCCTCACTATCCTCGTAAAAACTCTTCACTGCTTTCAGTAACCTACCTCCTACACCATACACTTGCAACATCTGCCACATTGCCCCCCTATCCACCCTGTCATACGCCTTTTCCAAATCCATAAATGCCACAAAGACCTCTTTAGCCTTATCCAAATACTGTTCACTTACATGTTTCACTGTAAACACCTGGTCCACACACCCCCTACCTTTCCTAACGCCTCCTTGTTCATCTGCTATCCTATTCTCCGTCTTACTCTTAATTCTTTCAATAATAACTCTACCATACACTTTACCAGGTATACTCAGCAGACTTATCCCCCTATAATTTTTGCACTCTCTTTTATCCCCTTTGCCTTTATACAAAGGAACTATGCATGCTCTCTGCCAATCCCTAGGTACCTTACCCTCTTCCATACATTTATTAAATAATTGCACCAACCACTCCAAAACTATATCCCCACCTGCTTTTAACATTTCTATCTTTATCCCACCAATCCCGGCTGCCTTACCCCCTTTCATTTTACCTACTGCCTCACGAACTTCCCCCACACTCACAACTGGCTCTTCCTCACTCCTACAAGATGTTATTCCTCCTTGTCCTATACACGAAATCACAGCTTCCCTATCTTCATCAACATTTAACAATTCCTCAAAATATTCCCTCCATCTTCTGAATACCTCTAACTTTCCATTTAATAACTCTCCTCTCCAATTTTTAACTGACAAATCCATTTGTTCTCTAGGTTTTCTTAACTTGTTAATCTCACTCCAAAACTTTTTCTTATTTTCAACAAAATTTGTTGATAACATCTCGCCCACTCTCATTTGCTCTCTTTTTACATTGCTTCACCATTCTCTTAACCTCTCTCTTTTTCTCCATATACTCTTCCCTCCTTGCATCACTTCTACTTTGTAAAAACTTCTCATATGCTAACTTTTTCTCCCTTACTACTCTCTTCACATCATCATTCCACCAATCGCTCCTCTTCCCTCCCGCACCCACTTTCCTGTAACCACAAACTTCTGCTGAACACTCTAACACTATATTTTTAAACCTACCCCATACCTCTTCAACCCCATTGCCTATGCTCTCATTAGCCCATCTATCCTCCAATAGCTGTTTATATCTTACCCTATCTGCCTCCTCTTTTAGTTTATAAACCTTCACCTCTCTCTTCCCTGATACTTCTATTCTCCTTGTATCCCATCTGCCTTTTACTCTCAGTGTAGCTACAACTAGAAAGTGATCTGATATATCTGTGGCCCCTCTATAAACATGTACATCCTGAAGTCTACTCAACAGTCTTTTATCTACCAATACATAATCCAACAAACTACTGTCATTTCGCCCTACATCATATCTTGTATACTTATTTATCCTCTTTTTCTTAAAATATGTATTACCTATAACTAAACCCCTTTCCATACAAAGTTCAATCAAAGGGCTCCCATTATCATTTACACCTGGCACCCCAAACTTACCTACCACACCCTCTCTAAAAGTTTCTCCTACTTTAGCATTCAGGTCCCCTACCACAATTACTCTCTCACTTGGTTCAAAGGCTCCTATACATTCACTTAACATCTCCCAAAATCTCTCTCCTCTGCATTCCTCTCTTCTCCAGGTGCATACACGCTTATAATGACCCACTTCTCGCATCCAAACTTTACTTTAATCCACATGATTCTTGAATTTACACATTCATATTCTCTTTTCTCCTTCCATAACTGATCATTCAACATTACTGCTACCCCTTCCTTTGCTCTAACTGTCTCAGATACTCCAGATTTAATCCCATTTATTTCCCCCCACTGAAACTCCCCAACCCCCTTCAGCTTTGTTTCGCTTAGGGCCAGGACATCCAACTTCTTTTCATTCATAACATCAGCAATCATCTGTTTCTTGTCATCCGCACTACATCCACGCACATTTAAGGATCCCAGTTTTATAAAGTTTTTCTTCTTCTCTTTTTTAGTAAATGTCTACAGGAGAAGGGGTTACTAGCCCATTGCTAAACTCACAACTAGTATTTAGTCACTTAGCCATAATACCAACTTTCCTCATAATTTTGTAACATTTTAAACCTAAGATTTAATACAAGTCTTCCCGAAATGCCTAGCCATGCTAGGCGTTCTAGTGGTACACTCTGTAATTATTCTTTTACTACATGTGAACCACACAATAACCAAATTCTGTAAACTCAGCATTGTAATACTTATAGTGAATAAACTTTGAATTTGAATTTGAAGAGCAACTGTGACAACTCCCACTCTATGTGTGATTCTTCATCTTTTAACTCCACGCCTCTTGCCAAGACTCTCGCATTTACTTCTCTTACAACCCCATCTATAAATATATTAAACAACCACGGTGACATCACACATCCTTGTCTAAGGCCTACTTTTACTGGGAAATAATTTCCCTCTTTCCTACATACTCTAACTTGAGCCTCACTATCCTCGTAAAAACTCTTCACTGCTTTCAGTAACCTACCTCCTACACCATACTCCTGCAACATCTGCCACATTGCCCCCCTATCCACCCTGTCATACGCCTTTTCCGAATCCATAAATGCCACAAAGACCTCTTTAGCCTTATCTAAATACTGTTCACTTATATGTTTCATTGTAAACACCTGGTCCACACACCCCCTACCTTTCCTAAAGCCTCCTTGTTCATCTGCTATCCTATTCTCTGTCTTACTCTTATTTCTTTCAATAATAACTCTACCATACACTTTACCAGGTATACTCAACAGACTTATCCCCCTATAATTTTTGCACTCTCTTTTGTCTCCTTTGCCTTTATACAAAGGAACTATGCATGCTCTCTGCCAATCCCTAGGTACCTTACCCTCTTCCATACATTTATTAAATAATTGCACCAACCACTCCAAAACTATATCCCCACCTGCTTTTAACATTTCTATCTTTATCCCATCAATCCCGGCTGCCTTACCCCCATTCATTTTATCTACTGCCTCATGAACTTCCTCCACACTCACAACTGGCTCTTCCTCACTCCTACAAGATGTTATTCCTCCTTGCCCTATACACGAAATCACAGCTTCCCCATCTTCATCAACATTTAACAATTCCTCAAAATATTCCCTCCATCTTCCCAATACCTCTAACTCTCCATTTAATAACTCTCCTCTCCTATTTTTAACTGACAAATCCATTTGTTCTCTAGGCTTCCTTAACTTGTTAATCTCACTCCAAAACTTTTTCTTATTTTCAACAAAATTTGTTGATAACATCTCACCCACTCTCTCATTTGCTCTCTTTTTACATTGCTTCACCACTCTCTTAACCTCTCTCTTTTTCTCCATATACTCTTCCCTCCTTGCATCACTTCTACTTTGTAAAAACTTCTCATATGCTGACTTTTTCTCCGTTACTACTCTCTTTACATCATCATTCCACCAATCGCATATGTATAAAACTATATTACATGTTTTCTAATGTATGTATGTTTGTCTATATGGTTCTCACCTATATGTGGTTGCAGGGCATCAAGTTTTAGCTCTTGGTCCCACCTTTCAACTTGTTGTTTACCAGATTCACTTCTACCCTCATGGGTCTTATCGTACCTCTTCTTAAAACTATGTGCGAGTCTTCCTCAACCATTTTATTGAGGTCATTCCACTTCTTGATCATCCTTAGATTAAAAAAATACTTCCTGACATCCCAGTGACTCGCTTGTGTCTGTTGTTTCTGGCCGTGCCTCTGACTACCTGTTTCTTGCCTCTCTGACGGTTTGTCCCTGTTTGCTCTTTCAATTTTGTATGTTATCATATCTTCCCAGGTGCATTATGAAACCACCTCTCTCGAAGTACTTTACCATGTATATTAATGTTTACATGTATAAGAATATCTTGATCTCTAATTTATGTGTTTATTCAGTAATGTTTGTACTGTGTTTGTATATAAGAATATTATATTCTTTCGCTGCAGTATACAGATCTATTGTGCTAACTTGCTCCCATGCTCCTGAGGCGGTATCTGCTCCTGGTGAAGAAGGCAGCTTATCAGGAAACATCACAGAGGAAAATGGAGGTAACAGCAAGTGGAAAGGACTTAAGAATGAAGCCACGACATACAAAAACTTTTTACCTCTGTGGAAGGCATTAATGATACCTGAGAAAATGGCAAATATGAATGTATCAGGTGTGTACATTTTCTAGATCTTGTGAAAACTGTTTTTATCTTCTTATTTTTTTGTTTTTGTTTATGAAATGACAATTCTTGGTACTGGTATTATATTAGTTTATTTGAAATTATGTTTTTTTTTTTTTTTGTAACGAAGTTTTACATATATTATTATTTTGTATTTTAATTATGATTTTGCACTTTTAGCATGACAGCTGTTGAATGAATGAAGGTGTATTTGTTTCTTTGAGTTGCCCTGCCTGTTAGGAAATGACTGTTGTAGAAGAATTTAAGTTTATAAATCATAAGACTATATAAACCTGCTAGGTTGTTCATATGCTATATTCACATATTGGAAGTGATGACAATATTTATGTAAAACAGTTTTGGTTTGTTTACATAATTGATAGCCATTATGTTTGATTCATTTTAGGCATGCCTGCAACATTGAGAACTGAAGTCAGCTCTAGGTTATACTTAGAATTTATCACTTGTATTTTGGAGATAACAATGAAGTTAGACTTGGAGACATTCAAGCAAGAACCATTAAAGGTAAGAAAGTTTGTATATAGTCAAGTTGTACTTTTTCATTTTGTTACAGCTGGAGGTATAATGTTCTTTATACAACATTATGTACAGTGGAACCTCTGTTTTTGTGATTAATCCGTTCGAAAAAGTCTGATGATAAACCGAATCACATGAAAACTGAAGCAATAATTTCCATAAGAAAAAATGTAAATCCAATTACTCCATTCCAGACGCCCAAAAATATTAACGAAAAATACATTTTATAGAGAATGACTATAGTTTTACATACAAACTAGGGCATATGATAACCGAGGTTCCACTGTACAAAGCTTTTCAAAATAGAAAATAAGCATTCCTTCAAAATTACTCTATACATTTGTACAATTGGATCAATATAGAATGACTTGGAGGGTGTATAAATCTGTAGTGGAAGGGAGGAGGGGTAGGGGTCTGAGGAAAGGATGTAGGGAGACGGGTATGAGATTTTGTGTGCAAGGGGCTTGGACATGCAGCAGGCATGTGTGTGTGTGTGTTAAGAGTGACTGGAGATGAATGGTTTTTGGGGCCTGATGAGCTGTTGGAGTGTGAACAGGGTAATATTTTGTGAAGGGATTCAGGGACACTGGTTAGCCAGACTTGAGTCCTGGAGGTGGGAGGTACAATGCTTGCACTTTAAAGGAGGGGTTTGGAATATTGGCTGTTTTGAGTGACATCTAAACTGTCATATCTGGGCATCTCTGCAAAGACAGTGATTATGTATGAGTGTTGGTGAAAGTGTTGAATTATGGAGAAAGTGTTCTTTTTTTGGCTCACCTTGCCTCAGTGTGAGATGGCTGACGTGTTGAAAATTTTTTATTTTTTTTACCTATAGAGATGAAAGGGGAAATGCATAGTGGTACCAACACTTTTAACCCTTAAACGGTCCAAACAGATTGACGTTCAAATTCATAGTGCTACAAAAGTAGATCTACTTTTTTTACATATTTTCAAATATAACAAAAAAAAATGTAGATAAAAGTTTTTTTTACACGTTTTCACATGTAAAGCAAAAAAAAAAAAAAAAAGATATACATTTTTTTACATGCTTTCAGATGTTGAAAAAACGTATATATACGTTTGGACCATTTAAGGGTTAAGTGGGTGTGAGACATGGTCTTTGAATGTAGAAGTGAGGAGGTGGCTGGAAGCAGTGATGCAATGTTTGAGAGCCATGTTTTGTGTGAACTTTTTGTGGATAATCAGGAGAACAGAGATTAGAAGACAGTGTAGGGTTACAAAAAAAAAAAAAAATTCACCAAGGCAAGGTGACCCAAAAAGAAAGAAAATCCCCTAAAAGAAAAATACTTTCATCATGATTCAACACTTTCACCTCACTCATACATAACCAGTGTCTTTGCAGAGGCGCTCAGATACTACAGTTTAGAAGTCATTCCAAACTGCCAATATCCTAAACCCCTCCTTTAAAATGCAGGCACTGTACTTCTCATTTCCAGGACTCAAGTCCAGCCAACTGGTTTCTCTGAATCCCTTCACAAAATATTACCCTGCTCACACTCCAACAGCTTGTCTGGTCCCAAAAACCATTCATCTCCATTCACTCCTATCTAGCATGCTCACACATGCTTGCTGAAAGTCCCAGCCCCTCGCTCACAAAACCTCCTTTACCCATTCCCTCCAACCTTTTCGAGGACGACCCATAACCTGCCTTCCTTTCCCTACAGACTTACACACTCTCCAAATGATTCTACTTTGATCCATTCTCTCTAAATGATCAAACCACCTCAACAACCCCTCTTCAGCCCTCTGACTAACACTTTTAGTAACTCCACACCTCCTCCTAATTTCCACACATTGCCCTTAGAAACGACATCTCCACTGCCTCCAGCCGCCTCCTCGCTGCAACATCTGTAACTCAAGCTTCAAACTCGTATAAGAGTGTTGGTACCACTACTTTTGTGCATTCCCCTCGTTGCCTCCATGGATAAAATTTTTTTGTCTCCACAGATACCTTACCATTCACCGTTCTTCCTTCATCAATTCTATGGTTAACCTCATCCTTCATAAACCCATCCACTGACAAGTCAACTCCCAAATATCTGAAAACATTCACTTCTTCCATACTACCTCTCTCCAATGTGATATCCAATTTTTCTTTATCTAAATCGTTTGATACCCTCATCACCTTACTCTTATCTATGTTCACTTTCAACTTTCTACCCTCACACACCCTTCCAAACTTGTCCACTAACCTTTGCAACTTTTATTTAGAATCTCCCATAAGCACAGTATCATCAGCAAAAAGTAACTGTGTCAACTCCCATTTTGTATTTGATTACCCATAATTTAACCCTTTGACTGTTGCAAGCTCCTTTCTGAAACTGTCATTCTATGTCGCAAAATTTTTGGAAAAAAAAAATTCTTATGAAATGACAAAGAATCTTTTTCCCAATGGTAATGACACCAAAAGTACGAAATTTGGTCGAAAACTCTCGGAATTACGCTCCAGCGAAGTTAGCAGTCTCGGCAACATATACGCATCGGCGATTCCGCCGACTCTGAGCCCTGGTTTTGGCCAATTCCGTTGTTCCAGTTGACCAAACTCATAGCTATTTCTTTAGAACTCCATTTTTTCTGTCAGTAGAGTACAAGAAACTGCCCATTTACCAATTTGAACTACCTAATAAAGTGGTCACAAATTGGCAATTTGGCCAATTTCACGCAAATTACAAAAAATGCCAATTTCAAAATAGGGTCCAGAATAAACAATGTAGACATTCTTGGCACTAAAATAACATATCCTCTGTTCATTAGTCACATCTCTAGGTCCCTCTTATATTATTACCATTGCTTTCCATTTTGATTTTTTATTCATACAAAAAATACAAAATTTACTGTTATGCAGACTAATGCATTATTGTAAAAATGGTGTAAATAATATCAGTGCACTAGTGAAAGAATATTAGACTCCCCAGTTAATGTGTATTGGACATGTGATGTGATTTGCTTGCTCCTGAACATTGGTAAATATTGAACATTTCCACTAGTTTGAGCTCAATTTCAAGGTCGCTTTCATCGTGAAACTAATCAAAATCATCTCTATTTCTGTAATATGTTTTCCATTTTATCACCCGAGACCATGAAAATGAGAATACAATGATAAATACTATATGAAAATACACCTCAAAGTCGGCGTTTTAATCCCAAAAAATGGTCATTTTTTTTTTTTCTCATTCTCACTGCGTGCTGCAGGATTTTTTTTATGTGGTGCACACTGACCACACAGACCCATTCTCTCACATGTGGGCCTACTAGCTTTCTCCCGCTTGATTTGAAGCCGCTAGAATTTACGCGTATGAATACGTCTGAAACAGTGGCGCGTAAGATGTATATATACGACCAAAACAGTTAAAGGGTTAATCTCACCCCTCTCCCCAACACCTTAGCATTTACTTCTTTTACAACCCCATCAATAAATATATTAAGCAACCATGATGACATTACACATCTCTGTCTATGACCTGCTTTTACCGAGAAGTAATCTCCCTCTCTTCTACACACCCTAGCCTGTGCCTCACTATCCTCATAAGACTCTTTACAGCATTTAACCCGTAAACGGTCCAAATGCAAATGTATATATACGTTCACTACTCCAGTGCCCCGAATATTTTGAAAAATGATTTTTTTTTTTTTTTTTTTTTTTATGAAAATAAAGAACACATTTTGCTAAGTGTTACAGGATAAAAAAAATTAGGGTCAGTACTTTTTCTATTTTTCATATTATTTTATATAATTTTTATGTTCTGATAATTGCAATTTATAGTAGTTCTTGTCATTTCATTAACAATCTTTTTTCTGAAACTAGTATTAGGTACTGAAATTGTACTCAAATTGTCACAAACACATTGACAGGTGGACATTTACACCTGCCTTGGCCATTTACTATTGTCTTGGAATATATACAAAATATTTATAGGTCCCTGCAATGTTTTGAATATGTGGAAGTATATAATAATAATAATAATGAATAATAATAATATTATATTATTATATATTATTATATAATAATAATAATGAAAGTGTATAAACTAAGGGAGGAGGAAGTTCGGGCGAGATATAAGCGACTATTGGCAGAAAGGTGGGCTAGTGCAAAGATGAGTAGTGGGGGGGTTGAAGAGGGTTGGAATAGTTTTAAAAATGCAGTATTGGAATGTGGGGCAGAAGTTTGTGGTTATAGGAGGGTGGGGGCAGGAGGAAAGAGGAGTGATTGGTGGAATGATGAAGTAAAGGGTGTGATAAAAGAGAAAAAGGTAGCTTACGAGAGGTTTTTACAAAGCAGAAGTGTTATAAGAAGAGCAGAGTATATGGAGAGTAAAAGAAAGGTGAAGAGAATGGTGAGAGAGTGCAAAATGAGAGCAGATGAAAGAGTGGGAGAGGCACTGTCAAGAAATTTTAATGAAAATAAGAAAAAATTTTGGAGGGAGTTAAACAAGTTAAGAAAGCCTAGGGAAAGTATGGATTTGTCAGTTAAAAACAGAGTAGGGGAGTTAGTAGATGGGGAGAGGGAGGTATTAGGTAGATGGCAAGAATATTTTGAGGAACTTTTAAATGTTAAGGAAGAAAGGGAGGCGGTAATTTCATGCACTGGCCAGGGAAGTATACCATCTTTTAGGAGTGAAGAAGAGCAGAATGCAAGTGTGGTGGAGGTACGTGAGGCATTACGTAGAATGAAAGGGGGTAAAGCAGCTGGAACTGATGGGATCACGACAAATGTTAAAAGCAGGGGGGGATATAGTGTTGGAGTGGTTGGTACTTTTGTTTAATAAATGTATGAAAGAGGGGAAGGTACCTAGGGATTGGCGGAGAGCATGTTTAGTCCCTTTATATAAAGGGAAAGGGGACAAAACAGATTGTAAAAATTATAGAGGAATAAGTTTACTGAGTATACCAGGAAAAGTATACGGTAGGGTTATAATTGAAAGAATTAGAGGTAAGACAGAATGTAGAATTGCCGACGAGCAAGGAGGCTTCAGAGTGGGTAGGGGATGTGTAGATCAAGTGTTTACATTGAAGCATATATGTGAACAGTATTTAGATAAAGGTAGGGAAGTTTTTATTGCATTTATGGATTTAGGAAAGGCATATGATAGAGTGGATAGAGGAGCAATGTGGCAGATGTTGCAAGTATATGGAATAGGTGGTAAGTTACTAAATGCTGTAAAGAGCTTTTATGGGGATAGTGAGGTTCAGGTTAGGGTGTGTAGAAGAGAGGGAGAATACTTCCCAGTAAAAGTAGGTCTTAGACAGGGATGTGTAATGTCACCATGGTTGTTTAATATATTTATAGATGGGGTTGTAAAAGAAGTAAATGCTAGGGTGTTCGGGAGAGGGGTGGGATTAAATTATGGGGAATCAAATTCAAAATGGGAATTGACACAGTTACTTTTTGCTGATGATACTGTGCTTATGGGAGATTCTAAAGAAAAATTGCAAAGGTTAGTGGATGAGTTTGAGAATGTGTGTAAAGGTAGAAAGTTGAAAGTGAACATAGAAAAGAGTAAGGTGATGAGGGTATCAAATGATTTAGATAAAGAAAAATTGGATATCAAATTGGGGAGGAGGAGTATGGAAGAAGTGAATGTTTTCAGATACTTGGGAGTTGACGTGTCGGCAGATGGATTTATGAAGGATGAGGTTAATCAAAGAATTGATGAGGGAAAAAAGGTGAGTGGTGCGTTGAGGTATATGTGGAGTCAAAAAACGATATCTATGGAGGCAAAGAAGGGAATGTATGAAAGTATAGTAGTACCAACACTTATATGGATGTGAAGCTTGGGTGGTAAATGCAGCAGCGAGGAGACGGTTGGAGGCAGTGGAGATGTCCTGTCTAAGGGCAATGTGTGGTGTAAATATTATGCAGAAAATTCGGAGTGTGGAAATTAGGAGAAGGTGTGGAGTTAATAAAAGCATTAGTCAGAGGGCAGAAGAGGGGTTGTTGAGGTGGTTTGGTCATTTAGAGAGAATGGATCAAAGTAGAATGACATAGAAAGCATATAAATCTATAGGGGAAGGAAAGAGGGGTAGGGGTCGTCCTCGAAAGGGTTGGAAAGAGGGGGTAAAGGAGGTTTTGTGGGTGAGGGGCTTGGACTTCCAGCAAGCGTGCATGAGCGTGTTAGATAGGAGTGAATGGAGACGAATGATGCTTGGGACCTGACGATCTGTTGGAGTGTGAGCAGGGTAATATTTAGTGAAGGGATTCAGGGAAACCGGTTATTTTCATATAGTCGGACTTGAGTCCTGGAAATGGGAAGTACAATGCCTGCACTTTAAAGGAGGGGTTTGGGATATTGGCAGTTTGGAGGGATATGTTGTGTATCTCTATACGTATATGCTTCTAAACTGTTGTATTCTGAGCACCTCTGCAAAAGCAGTGATAATGTGTGAGTGTGGTGAAAGTGTTGAATGATGATGAAAGTATTTTCTTTTTGGGGATTTTCTTTCTTTTTTTTGGGTCACCCTGCCTCGGTAGGAGACGACCGACTTGTTGAAAAAAAAAAAAAATAATAATAATCTAGGTAGTAAGTTGGTAGACAGCAACCGCCCAGGGAGGTACTACCGTCCTGCCAAGTGAGTGTAAAACGAAAGCCTGTAATTGTTTTAAATGATGGTAGGATTGCTGGTGTCCATTTTTCTGTCTCATAAACATGCAAGGTTTCAGGTATGTCTTGCTGCTTCTGCTTACACTTAGGTCACACTACACATACATGTACAAGCATATACATATATACACACACCCCTCTGGGTTTTCTGCTATTTTCTTTCTAGTTCTTGTTCTTGTCTATATCCTCTTATCTCCATGGGGAAGTGGAACAGAATTCTTCCTCCGTAAGCCACGCGTGTCGTTAGAGGCGACTGAAATGCCGGGAGCAAGGGATTAGTAACCCCTTCTCCTGTATATATTACTAAATTTAAAAGTCAAAACTTTCATTTTTCCTTTTGGGTCACCTTACCTCATTGGGATATGGCTGGTGTGTTGAAAGAAAGAAAAGAATAATATTAATAATAATAATACTTAATAATAAGTTCCCTTGAAGCATGTAAAACAAGCCTCAGTCCACCCCTGACAGTGGAGTGATTAGATGAGATAACATAAGAGATGACATTTGATGAGCGTCGGCCCTCGCTTTGTTTTTGCTGGTACACGAACATGTCTGTCTGTCGAGCTCTCTGTCTCAGAGAGAGCCACAAGACTGCATCATCATGTTTACTCGTATCTTCAAGCAGAGTATAGCACTCTGTCTGGATTTTTTGGGGTTATACTAGGTAATTTACACTATACTTGTATTTATGTGTACCTGTGAGATAGAGATCGAGGCAGATAGAATGAGACAGACAGATAGACAGAGATAGAGACAGAGATAGACATAGACACAGACAAACAAATTGAGCCAGCCAGCCTGCTGAACAAGTATTAAGTGCCAGATTTGTTTCTCTTTACTTAGGGCATAGGTTATAATACATTCTGAAAGGGTATTGCCCAAATGTTGCACATGGGTTATTATCGAGGTTCTTTTTTATATTTCCTCAGCCACTTATGGCAACATCCATCTCAAATCCACTAAACTTGGGGTCAACATCACTTTCCTCTTAAAATGGGAGAGTTAATACTACATGAAATCAGTGAATCCCAAGTGTTTGCCGTGCTGTTTGCTCTAGCTGGCGCTCGTTTGAACTGGTGCTCCCACAAGGTACTAAGTGGTCCCAGATTTTTTTAATACAGTGCACACTGAGTGTTAAGACCCATTCTTTGCTGACACGGCATCTCAGGCCAGTCGTGCCATATTTGAAGGCAGGAAAAATAAAACATTTATATACATTTGGGGCACTAGCGGTAAGAAAGTATATATACGTTTAGACCGTTTACGGGTTAATAACTTACTACCTATTCCATACACTTGCAATATCTGCCACATTATTCCTCTATCCACTCTGTCATATGCCTTTTCTAAATCCATAAATGCAATGAAAACTTCCCTACCTTTATCTAAATACTGTTCACATATATGCTTCAATGTAAAAACTTGATCTGCACATCCCCCTACCCACACTTAAGCCTCCTTGCTCATCTGCAATCCTACTCTCTGTCTTACCATTCACTTGACCTGGTATACTCAGTAAACTTATTCTCCTATAATTTTTAACATTCTCTTTTGTCACTCTTCCCTTTATATAAAGGTACTGTATACACTCTGCCATTCCCTAGGATACTTCCCCTCTTTCATACATTTATTAAACAAAAAATACCAACCACTCCAACAACTGTCCCAGCCCTCTTCAACCCCCCCACTACTCATACTTGCACCAGCCCACCTTTCTGCCAATACTTGCTTATATCTCGCCCTAACTTCCTCCTCCCTTAGTTTATACACTTTCACCTCTCTTGCTTGTTGCCATTTTGCTTTTGTCCCATCTACCTCTTACTCTAACTGTAGCTACAACTAAATAATGATCCGATGTATCCGTTGCCCCTCTATAAATGTGTACATCCTGGAGCCTACCCATCAACCTTTTATCCACCGATACATAATCCAACAAACTACTTGCATTACATGCTGTATCATACCTTGTATACTTATTTATCCTCTTTTTCATAAAATATGTATTACTTATTACCAAACCTCTTTCTACACATAGCTCAATTAAAGGCTCCCCATTTTCATTTACCCCTGGCACCCCAAATTTACCTACTACTCCCTCCACAACATTTCTACCAACTTAAACATTGAGATCTCCAACTGCAAGTATTCTCTCACTTGGTTCAAAACTCCCCCACACACTCACTCAACATTTCCCAATATCTCTCTCTCTCTCCTCTATTCTTTCTTCTCCAGGTGCATAAACACTTACTATAACCCATTTTTTCACATCCAACCCTTGTTTTACTCCACATAATCCTTGAATTTATATATTTTTATTCCCTCTTTTCCTACCATAACTTATCCTTCAACATTATTGCAACTCCTTCTTTAACTCTAACTCTATTTGAAACCCCTGACCTAATCCCATTTATTTCTCCCCCCTTCAGCTTTGTTTCACTTACAGCCAGGACATCCAGCTTCTTCTCATTCATAACATCTACACTCATTTCTTTCTTATCATTCACACAACATGCATGCTCATTCAGACATCCCACTTTGATGGTTTTCTTCTTTTTCTTTTTAGTAAGCTATATGGGAATAGTGGTTACTAGCTCATTGTTCCTGCATTTTAGTTGACTTTTACAACATGCATGGCTGACGGAGGAAAGATTCTTATTGCACTTCCCCATGGATATGAAAAGAGAAGCAGTTAGAACAAGAACTATTAAGATAAAATTAAAGAAGAATCAGATGAATATGTATACATAAACAGGTACATGTATGTGTAGTGTGACCTAAGTGTAAGTAAAAGTAGCAAGACATACCTGAAATATTGCATGTTTATGAGACAGAAGAAAAGACACCAGCAATCCTACTATCATGTAAAACAAATACAGGCTTCCTTTTAATTTACACTCACTTGGTAGGACAGTAGTACCTCCCTGAATAGTTGCTGTCTACCAACCTACTACCTACTAAATCAGAGGATGGAGGAGAGGTTGTTTAGGTGGTTTGGCCATTGACAAGGGATAAAGCAGGATAGCACAGTAAATGATGGTGTATGAATCTGTGGTGGAGGGAAAGAGGGGTGAGAGTTGAAGGTAGGGGCTTGAACATCCACTAAGCCTGTATGAACATGTTAGATTGAAATAAGATGAGGAAAGGGTTTTTAGGATAAGGTGTACTATTGGAGTATGAGCAAGGTAATGTTTATGAAGGGACTCATGGAATATTGTTAGTTGGACTCCAGTCCTGGAGCTGAGAAGTACAGTGTCTGCACTGTGAAGGAAGGGAGATGATGCTATTCTTAGTGTCATTGGAACAGTGATATCTGCACATTTCTAGCAAAAAAGTATGGAATGAGTGATGGCGAATATATATACGTTTTTTTTTTTATAACTTTGGTGGGAGATTTCTAATGTAAAAATTTGTTTCGCCATACAGTATCCTGGCGTTGCAAGTGTGAGGCTGCTGCCTTGGTCCCCAGTGCTGCATGCAGAGTATTTACTATTGTTAAATGTATTATTTAATAATATTGTTTAATAGTAGTAGGTTAGTAGACAGCAACCGCCCAGGCAGGTACTACCGAACTGCCAAGCGAGTGTATAATGGAAGCCTGTATTTGTTTTACATGATGGTAGGATTGCTGATGTCTTTTTTCTGTCTCATAAAGATGCAAGATTTCAGGTACTTCTTGCTACTTCTATTAACACTTAGGTCACACTACACATGCATGTTTATGTATATGTGTACACACTCATCTGAGTTTTCTTTGATTTTATCCTAATAGTACTTGTTCTTATTACTTTTCCTTTCATATCCGTGGGGAAGTGGAATAAGAATCTTTCCTCCATAAGCTATGCCTGTTGTAAAAGTCAAGCAAGAAGCCAGGAACAATGGGCTAGTAACCCCTTTTCCCATATAACTTACTAAAAACAAAAAGAAGAAAACCATCAAAGTGGGATGATTGAATGTACGTGGATGTAGTGCGAATGATATGAAAGAGATGAATGTGGATGTTATGAATGAAAAGATGCTGGATGTCCTGGCTCTTAATGGAACAAAGCTGAAGGGGTGTAGGAGAGTTTCATTGGGGAGAAATAAATGCAATTAGGTCAGGGGTTTCTAATAGAGTTAGAGCTATGAAGGATAAGTTATGGCAGGAAAAGAGGGAATATAAATTTACAAATTCAAGGATTTTGTGGAGTAAAATAAGAGTTGGATATGAAAAGTGGATTAGAGTGTTTATGTTCCTGGAGAAGAGAGAAGTGTAGAGGAGAGAGAGAGATTTTGGGAAATGTTGAGTGAGTGTGTGGGGAGTTTTGAACCAAGTGAGAGAGTACTTGAGGTTGGGGATCTCAATGCTAAAGTGGGTAAAAAATGTTGTAGAGGGAGTAGTAGGTAGATCTGGGGTGCCAGGGGTTAATGAAAATGAGGAGCCATTAATTGAACTATGTGTAGAAAGAAGTTTGGTAATAAGTAATACATATTTTATGAAAAAGAGGATAAGTATACAAGATATGATTTAGCATGTAATGAAAGTACAGTGGACCCCCGCTTAACGATCACCTCCCAATGCGACCAATTATGTAAGTGTATTTATGTAAGTGCGTTTGCACGTGTATGTTTGGGGGTCTGAAATGGACTAATCTACTTCACAATATTCCTTATGGGAAAAAATTTGGTCAGTACTGGCACCTGAACATACTTCTGGAATGAAAAAATATCGTTAACCGGGGGTCCACTGTAGTTTGTTAGATTATGTATTGGTGGGTAAAAGATTGGTGGGTAGGCTTCAGGATGTATATGTTTATAGAGGGGCAACAGATATATTGGATCATTATCTAGTTGTAGCTACAGTTAGAGTAAGAGGTAGATGGGACAAAAGGAAAATGGCAACAGTAAGTAAGAGAGAGGTGAAAGTTTATGAACTAAGGGAGGAGGAAGGTAGGGTGAGACATAAGCAACTATTGGCAGAAAGGTGGGCTAGTGCAAGTATGGGTAGTGGTGGGGTTGAAGAGGGTTGGAATAGTTGTAAAATGCAGTATTAGAATGTGGGGTAGAAGTTTGTGGTTATAGGAGGGTGGGTGCAGGAGGAAAGAGGAGTGATTGGTGGAATGATGAGGTAAAAGGTGTGATAAAAGAGAAAAAGGTAGCTCATGAGAGGTTTTTACAAAACAGAAGTGTTATAAGAAGGGCAGAGTATATGAAGAGTCAAAGAAAGGTGAAGAGAATGGTGAGAGAGTGCAAAAGGAGAGCAAATAAAGAGTGGGAGAGGCACTTTCAAGAAATTTTGCTGAGAATAAGAAAAAATTTTGGAGTGAGATAAACAAGTTAACCCTTTGAGGGCCGAGACCCCTGACCCTTAACCCGTTAACTGTTCAAACGTAGATCTGTTTTATTTTTCCTGCCTCCATATTTGGTACAATTGGCCTGAGATGCCTGGTCATCATAGAATGGGTCTTAACACTTGGTGTGTGCAGTATTAAAAAAATCTGAGACCACTTAATACCTTGTGGGAGCACCAGTTCAATTGAGCGCCAGTGCAAACAGCAAACAGTGCGGCAACACCAAGGATTCACTGATGTCATGTCGTATTAGCACTGCCCTTTTAAGAGAAAAGTGATGTTGACCCCGAGTTTAGTGGCTTTGAGGTGGATGTGGCCACAAGTGATCACGGAAATATGAAAAACCTCGATAATAACCCATGTGCAACATTTGTGCAACACCCTTTCAATTTTGGCACCACTGGTAGTGTCATCTCGCTAAAATATCCTATAACCTATGCCTTAGGTAGAAAGAAAATTCTGGAACGTGTAATACGTGTTTGGCAGTTTGTTGGCCGACAGCTGTCTGGCCAGCTGGTTGGCTGATTGGCTGTCTCTATCTCCATCTGTCTGTCTGTATCTATCTGTCTATCTCTTTCTCTGTTTTTATCTCTGTCTATCTCTATCTCACAGGTACACATATGTAAATACAATTATACGTAGCATAAATTACCTAGGATAACCCAAAAAATCCAGATAAAGTGCTATACTGTGTTTGTAGATAATATAATGCATAATACGCATGACTGGCAACTGGCAAGTAATAAGCATTTTCACTTGTTCAGGAATCAGACATGATCATGTGTAGTACCAATTGGTTCATGAGCAACTCTGAGACAAGAGACAAGCAGACAGAAAGACAGACACGCAGGCAGACAGAAAGACAGACACGCAGGCAGACAGAAAGACAGACACACAGGCAGACAGAAAGACAGACACACAAGGAGACAGAAAGACAGACACACAGGCAAACAGAAAGACAAACACACAGGCAAACAGAAAGACACACACACAAAGAAAGGCAGAAAGACAGACACACACACACACACACACACACACACACACACACACACACACACACACACACACACACACACACACACACACACACACACACACACACACACACACACACAGGCATACAAAGACAGACAAACAGGCAGACAGAAAGACAGACACACAAGGAGACAGAAAGACAGACACACAGGCAAACAGAAAGACAAACACACAGGCAAACAGAAAGACACACACACAAAGGCAGAAAGACACACACACACACACACACACACACACAGGCATACAAAGACAGACAAACAGGCAGACAGAAAGACAGACACACAAAGGAAGGCAGAAAGACACACTCACACAGGCAGACAGAAAGACAGACACGCAGGCAGACAGAAAGACGGATAAGCAGGCATAGCTAGACAGACAGACAGACATGTTTATGTGTTTCAGTGAAAACAAATAAAGCCAAGGCTCCATGCAGCAGTGCATGATCAAATATCACTCCACTGCTTACCCTGTTGGCAGTTTAGTAACACTCGCCTTAACACCATGCTTCAAGGAGTTTCATATATACTCCAGCATGTCTAAACCATTGCTGGGACCTGTAAATACTTTGTATATATCCCAGACAATAGTAAATGACCAAGGCAGGTGTAAATGTTGACTTGTCAATGTATTTGTGACAATTTGAGTACAATTTCAGTACCTAATATTAGTGTCAGAACAAAGATTGGCTATGAAATCACGAGAACTACTATAAATGGTAATTATCAGTACATAAAAAGTATATAAAATAATATAAAAAGAAAAAAAGAAGGTATATTCTGCAAGCAGCAGAACTCCATGTTGCCATCAGGTGAGCATCCAGTGCCAACTTCACAGTTTAATATATCAGTAACTACTGGTCCTAAAGTTTTTTTTTTTGTCTTATTACACTCAGAAAATTATTTATTATTATTTTATTAACACACTGGCCGATTCCTACCAAGGCAGGGTGGCCCGAAAAAGAAAAACTTTCACCATCATTCACTCCATCACTGTCTTGCCAGAAGGGTGCTTTACACTACAGTTTTTAAGCTGCAACATTAACATCCCTCCTTCAGAGTGCAGGCACTGTACTTACCATCTCCAGGACTCAAGTCCAGCCTTCCGGTTTCCCTGAACCCCTTCATAAATGTTACTTTGCTCACCCTCCAACAGCACGTCAAGTATTAAAAACCATTTGTCTCCATTCACTCCTGTCAAACATGCTCACGCATGCCTGCTGGAAGTCCAAGCCCCTCACACATGAAACCTCCTTTATCCCCTCCCTCCAACCTTTCCTAGGCCGACCCCTACCCCACCTTCCTTCCACTACAGACTGATACACTCTTGAAGTCATTCTGTTTCGCTCCATTCTCTCTACATGTCCAAACCACCTCAACAACCCTTCCTCAGCCCTCTGAACAACAGTTTTGGTAATCCCGCACCTCCTCCTAACTTCCAAACTACAAATTCTCTGCATTATATTCACACCACACATTGCCCTCAGACATGACATCTCCACTGCCTCCAGCCTTCTCCTCGCAACATTCATCACCCATGCTTCACACCCATACAGGAGCATTGGTAAAACTATACTCTCATACATTTCCCTCTTTGCTTCCAAGGACAAAGTTCTTTGTCTCCACAGACTCCTAAGTGCACCGCTCACCCTTTTCCCCTCATCATTTCTATGATTCACCTCATCTTTCATAGACCCATCCGCTGACACGTCCACTCCCAAATATCTGAATACATTCACCTCCTCCATACTCTCTCCCTCCAATCTAATATCCAATCTTTCATCACCTAATCAAAATTTTTGTTATCCTCATAACATTACTCTTTCCTGTATTCACTTTCAATTTTCTTCTTTTACATACCCTAGCAAATTCATCCACCAACCTCTGCAACTTCTCTTTAGAATCACCCAAGAGCACAGTGTTATCAGCAAAGAGGAACTGTGACAACTCCCACTTCATGTGTGATTCTTTATCTTTTAACAACACACCTCTTGCCAAGACCCTCGCATTTACTTCTCTTAAAACCCCATCTATAAATATATTGAACAACCACGGTGACATCACACATCCTTGTCTAAGGCCTACTTTTACTGGGAAATAATCTCCCTCTTTCCTACATACTCTAACTTGAGCCTCACTATCCTTGTAAAAACTCTTCACTGCTTTCAGTAACCTACCTCAGTAACATCTGCCACATTGCCCCCTATCCACCCTGTCATACGCCTTTTCCAAATCCATAAATGCCACAAAGACCTCTTTAGCCTTATCTAAATACTGTTCACTTATATGTTTCACTGTAAACACCTGGTCCACACACCCCTACTTTTCCTAAAGCCTCCTTGTTCATCTGCTATCCTATTCTCCATCTTACTCTTAATTCTTTCAATAATAACTCTACCATACACTTTACCAGGTATACTCAACAGACTTATTCCCCTATAATTTTTGCACTCTCTTTTGTCCCCTTTACCTTTATACAAAGGAACTATGCATGCTCTCTGCCAATCCCTAGGTACCTTACCCTCTTCCATACATTTATTAAATAATTGCACCAACCACTCCAAAACTATATCCCCACCTGCTTTTAACATTTCTATCTTTATCCCATCAATCCCAGAAAATTACCCTCTTTAATTTTTTTTTTTCTAATACTATTTGGAGCGCTGGGTGAGCGAATGTAGATCTATTTTGGGACAGTTAACAGGTTAACTCACTCTCTGGGTTGAAAAATATTAGGGAAAAAAATTATTTTTTCTTACCAAATCTGAAGAAGATTTTTCTAATTGTTATTGAACAAAAATAATTTTTACTATCAATACTTACCGATACATAGAGGCGTGAAGTTGACAAAGTGAACTGCTTACGGCAACATCGGCAGCTGCTGGTCACTCAGAAATATTATTTTTACTTTTATTGTAGTTTTTCTTTTATTGTTAATATTTTAATTTTTCAAGTAACTTGTGGCCTGTGAGACCAATATATTGTGTAATGTGTATATATCCACTTGTTTGCAACACAGTAACTGCACAAATATTATTATTACAGTGTTTGCAAAACTGTTTACACAAACCAACAATAAAAAAAGTTGTTTATTACTATTGTTCTATAATATATATTCACATACATAGTTACTGGACACATTTGTAGAACTACTACAGCTTGTGGAAGTTGTTGTGTGTGTTTTGCCTTTGTTGTTTATGTGCTAAGAGCGGTGTGGGTGGTGTCACAATGACGCATTACGAAATCACCACCACCCATTACCCACACTGTCTTCCCAAACCAGCATGCTGTCTTCCCCACCACCTACATTGAAATAAGCTACTTGAACTTTCTTGAGTTTTCCTAGGTTGATGGTCAGCTGGGCCGTCCTTCCTTCCTTCCTTCCTTCTTTCCTCTCATCTCTACCTTTCTTTCTTTCTTTTTTTCTTTTTTTCTTCCTTCTGGTTTTTTGAGCGTTGCTTTCAGTCACAAACTCCTCAAAACCATGAAATTCATCTTCAATGACACTTCCATCTGTGTAAGAACTGTAACTTGGGAAAAGTAGAGCCCCAATTCGTTGGGGAGTGAGGTATTTCCTACCGCGAGGCATGGTTAATAAGGTGTACTGAAATGGCATTCCCGCAATGCACCACTGGCTCCCCAATTTTTTTTCCTACTGCACACACTGACCACACATGTAGGCCTACCAGCTTTCTCCCGCTAGATTTGAAGCCACTAGAATTTTGGCGTAGTATTATGGGATGGACACTGGCTCTCATGCCGAATGATTATGGGACCAACAGTGAAAGTGTTAATAAATGTATGAAAGAGGGGAAGGTACCTAGGGATTGGCAGAGAGCGTGTATAGTTCCTTTATATAAATGGAAGAGGAACAAAATCATATGGGAATAAGTTTACTGTGTATTCCAGGTAAAGTGTATGGTAAGGTTATTATTCATAGAATTAGAGGTAAGACAGAGAGCAGGATTGCAGAGGAGCAAGGAGGCTTCAGAAAGGGTAGGGGATGTGTAGATCAAGTATTGACATTGAAGCATGTATTCTTCTTTTTCTTTCAACAAAGCGGCTGTATCCCACCAAAGCGGGGTGGCCCAAATAGAAAAACAAAAGTTGAAGCATATATGTGAACAATATTTAGATAAAGGTAGGGAAGTTTTCACTGCATTTATGGATTTAGAAAAGGTGTATGATAGTGGATAGGGGAGCAATGTGGCAGATTTTGCAAGTGTATGGAATAGGTAGCAAGTTACTAAATGCTGTAAAGATTTTTTATGGGGATAGTGAGGCTAAGGTTAGGGTGTGTAGGAAAGAGGGAGACTACTTCCCAGTAAAAGTAGGTCTTAGACAGGGATGTGTAATGCCACCATGGTGGTTTAACATATTTATAGATGGGTTGTAAAAGAAATAAATGCTAGGGTGTTGGGGAGAGGGGTGGGATTAAATTATGAGGAATCAAATACAAAATAGGTGTTGATACTTTTTGCTGAGTCTGCCGACTAGCAAAATTCACAATTGGCGAATCTATTTTCCCCATAAGAAATAATGGAAACCCAATTAATCCGTTTCAGACAGCCAAAAGTATTAAAAAATAATTTTTTAAAGATTAAATATAGATTTACATACAGAAAACAATGACAAATAAATATAAAGCACTAATAAAATAGATAAATGAACATTTAACATCACACTTAACCTTTATTGATTCTTGTTTGTGTTGGAGATAGGTAGGAGGCAAGAGGAAGGCAACTTTATTATGCTTCAATATGATGCTAATATCTCTACGGCTTATTTATCTATCACAATTCATCTAATATGACATTATAAACAATATTAATAACATGGAAACATGATGCATACTCTAGAATGAATAAAATATGTCATAATGTATGAGAGGAGTAAATGGTGTAAGTGTTGTTGTTAGGTTTAAGGGCTGCCACTGAGAGAAGCCGTGTTGGTGGCGGTGGAGGCTTTGGCCACCACCACCATCACATTTAAACAATGTATGTAATTTATAAATAAGAAATATTTACATTTTAATTTATAAATAAGTAAGTTTATTCAGGTACACACAAATACAGTTACATACATAGATTATCATACATAGCAGCACATGTGTAAAGTACCCAGGATAACCCAACAAATTCAAGAGTGACATATTTCCATTGGTGTCCTTTTATATTTACTTTTATACTTACACTTTTATATTTACACTTACCTTGGAGGAGATGTAGTTTAATTAGTTTGTCGTAGGGGTTCTTAACCCTTTGACTGTCGTGGCTGTACATATATATACGTCTTACGAGGTACCGTGTTTGACGTATATATACTCAGAAATTCTAGCGGCTTCAAATCAAGCAGGAAAAAGCTGGTAGGCCCACATGTGAGAGAATGGGTCTGTGTGGTCAGTGTGCACCATATAAAAAAAATCCTGGAGCACGCAGTGCATAATGAGAAAAAAAAACTCCGACCGTTTTTTTTTAATTAAAATGCCGACTTTGTGATCTATTTTTGTATAGTATTTATGGTTGTATTCTCGTTTTCTTGATCTCATTTGATAGAATGGAAAACATATTATAGAAATAGAGGTGATTTTGATTGATTTTACTATAAAAAGAATCTAGAAATGGAGCTCAAAGTAGGGGAAATGTTGGATTTTTGCCAATGTTCAAAAGTAAACAAATGCCATTGTCCAATAAATGCCCAACTAGCCATTCTAATATGCAGTCATGAATGTGTTGATGTTATTTATACAATTATTACAGTATTGCAGTAGTCTGCATAATAGTAAGTCTTCTATTTTTTGTTTGAATAAAAATTCAAAATAGAAAGCAAGAGTAATATCAGAGGGGCCTGGAGACATGACTGATGAGCAAAGAAACTGTTATTTTAGAGCCAGGAATGTCTGCATTGTTCATTCTGGACCTTATTTTGAAATTGTCATATTTTTTAGTTTTCGTGAAATTGGCCAAATTGCAAATTTCTGACCACATTATTAGGTAGTTGAAATCGGTAAATGGGCAGTTTCTTGTACTCAATCGATAAAAAAAAATGGAGTTCTAAAGAAATAGCTATGAGTTTGGGCGACTGGAACAATGGAATTAGCCGAAAATAGGACTCAAAGTGGGCGAAATCGCCGATTTGTAAACAGCGCCAAGGTCGCTAACTTCGTGAGAGCATAATTCCGCCAGTTTTCCATCAAATTTCGTTTTTTTGGTGTCATTGCAATCAGGAAAAGATTCTCTATCATTTCATAAGAAAATTTTTTTTATTTTTTTTTTTAAATTTTGCTACACCAGGAGACACCTCTGGATTCTGGGTTGCGACAGTCAAAGGGTTAAGGAGATATGATGGATAAGGTAAACTCACTTGTTGGATGGTAACGATATATATTGTCAGACTGTGGTAAGGAATGGATGGGCCCAGCCTGCCGTGTCACTGCCTGGATGTCTAAGCGCCGAGTGAGAGCGAGGCAGCTCGTCTCACTGCCTCAAGCTGTAGCCCGTGACGTCATACAGTCACAGGCCTAAGGGATCTTCTATATAAACACATGGATGGTACTATGATACTCAGCTAATCTATATAACACATATAAGGGGATCAGCAACTATGCTGACAGCTCGGTCATGTTACGTATGTCGTCTCGACATACACTACTATACTATAGGCTGAACAGGCAGGTGGTTCTGGGCTGATTCTATACAATAACAAATTCATATATAACTTAGAACTAATGGATGGTATCATAATGGATGTTAACATAATGAGTTTTACGTAATGGGTGTTAACCTTATGAGTTTTAACGTAATGCATTACGACTTATAAGAACAAATCATTGTACAATATGGATGGAATTGATCGATCGAACTGTATTCATGCACTCTACGGATTCTGAGGAAGAATAAATATATATATATACAAGGTGAAATTAACAGCAAAGCAAATCTGGTGCACACAGATCATTACTGTCAAATTCTCAGAATACGGAGGGAACGTGAACACGAAAAAAAAAAAATTCTGAAAAAACTGATGAGTTAATAACAAAGCACACAGTTGACAATTTCCTTCATCTCAGACATCTAATTATACAGGCTGTGTACATTTAAACCCAATTCTGCGAGGGTGAGGTTTACATATGCAGAATGGTTATCATCTCTGGGAGGATCAAATTCCTCTGCAATGGCTAACACATGCCTTGACTGAGGGAGATCTGAACGAGTATCTACAAAAGATACTTGTGGGTTTCTCATTAATTGTCGAGTACGCAAGGAGTAACGACATTCAGGTTGAATATCTGACTGAGTATTTGAGGTAGAGGGTACAGAGTCAAGAGGATTTTCAGCATCTGTCACATCAGTCTGGATAGCAATATCATCAACATCGCATACTAATTTCATATGATCTAAATGTGATTCTTTGTACTTATCAATACTAATTTCTCTAACCTTATACTTATTGCCTGTGATATGTTCTACAACTCGATAAAGGTCAACAAACTTTTGATCGAGCTTAGGCATTTCGGATGTTTTGTTGAAATTTGTCACTATTACTCTTGAACCTACTCTAACTTTTGATGGTTTAGCACGGCTATTAGTTACTCTAGTAAATTCTGCTGTTGATTTATGAAGTGTTTCACGGATTCTTCTAAAAACACTCTGAGCCATGCTTGTACGAGTTGCTACGAAATCATCAGGGTTGTAATTGGGTTTCAGAGTGGAATATAACAACTCATAGGGTAAATGCTTGTCTACACCATACAATGCATAATGTGGAGTATCACCTATGGAAGCATTGTAAGCAGAATTTATGGCACATTGAACGTCTGGTATAACTTCATCCCAAGTTTCACTATTGGGGTTGATAGTGACTCGCTTAACTTACTTGCTACACTGTTAATTCTACACTTTATCACTGGCTGGAGTTATAGCCTTTATCAATACCTGCTACTTTAGTATCATACATTTTGTAGAATCACTGAATCACTGCAGAAGGCACATTCTCCCCTCTCTCTTCCTCCTCTACTTTAGTACTTTGCTATGAGTTTTTTCTTGAATTCTATCGTGTTTCTCGCCTTTACCAAAGGGCTGGCACTAGGAGCTTTCTTTGGGCCCATGGTGGCTTATTTAGCAGTTGCAAGCACAAAAAACAATGTATTATTATGAAATGTGTTGTATGAACCCGTGGGATGATGGTCACATGCTGGTAAACAATGGCACACTGAGTGTGAATAGTACAGGAGGCTGGCTTTGTGTGCGGGCTGACGGGCAGACGGGTACCAGAAGGTCGCCGAATCACGAGTCCAATCACGAACCACAAAGCTAAATTTTGCCAAAAAACTTGCCGAAAGGCGGATTTCATTAAAGTCGCGGCCGCCGAATGGCAGGGGTCCACTGTATTTTGGAGTTGACTTGTCAGCGGATGAGTTTATGAAGGATGAGGGTAACCGTAGAATTGATGAAGGAAAAAAAGGTGAGTGGTGCGTTGAGGTATCTGTGGAGACAAAAATAGTTATTCATGGAAGCAAAGAAGGGAATGTACAAGAGTATAGTGGTACCAACACACTTATATGGGTGTCAAGCATGGATTGTAAATGCCGCAGTGAGGAGGTGGCTGGAGGCAGTGGAAATTTCCTGTCTATGGGCAATGTGTAGTGTAAATATTTTGCAGAGAATTCATAGTGTGCAAATTAGGAGGAGGTGCGGAGCTACTAAAAGTATTAGTCAGAGGGCTGAAGAGGGGCTGTTGAGATGATTTTGTCATTTAGAGAGATTGAAACAAAGTAGAATTACTTGGAGAACGTATAAATCTGTAGGGAAAGGAAGGCAGGGTAGGGGTCAGCCCCGAAGAGGTTGGAGGCAGGGAGTAAAGGTTTTGTGAGCAAGGGGCTTGGGCTTCCAGCAAGCATGTGTGAGCATGTTAGATATGAGTGAATGGAGACGAATGGTTTTTGGGACCTGACGAGCTGTTGGAGTGTGAGCACGGTAATGTTTTGTGAAGGGATTCAGGGAAACCGGTTAGCCAGACTTGAGTCCTAGATATGGGAAGTACAGTGCCTGGACTTTAAAGGAGGGGTTTGGGATATTTACAGTTTGAAGGGACACCTGAACTGTCGTATCTGGGTGCCTCTGCAAAAAGAGTGATTATGAGTGGTGGTGAAAGTGTTGAATGATGATGAAATTTTTTTTCTTTTTGGGTTTTTCTATCTTTTTGGATCACCCTGCCATGTTAGGAGACAGCTGTTGTGTTCAGAAAATAAAAAGATGTATTGTTAAAATTTACATTACTCAAGGTTCTAAGAATATCCTGATGACCACCACATCATACCCTTACAAACATGCACGCATACGCTCGTGCCACTCGCTCACTCACACTCGCTCAGATCTTGGCCTCTGTTATTATGTTCAGTCCTTTTGGTAATATGCATAGAGTAATTTGAGTGTCAGTTTTTTAAAGTTTCATTTAATTCTGTTATTCATTTTTGTTAGAAGTCAATATAAAGGTTGGTGTATTGGCAGAAGGAAATTGAGGCCAATGAGGAGCAAGACGTTGCCACCTCAGATCCAGTGTCTGGGCTGATAGCCAAGACTCCAAAGGATTTTCAGGTAAGTTATTTTTGGATTACATTTGTTGAAAATGCTTTTTTACTAAACTATTATAAAAAGTTCAGATTGATTATTATTCAATAACAGTACTGTATCTGTATAACCAGTTTTATCTCAGTTCATGTACTCACTGTCTGCCACTGAGGTAGTGTTCTGTACTGGCACTGTGGTGTGTTCAGGAATTGACTGTATGTATGTGGTGAAGAGTGTCTAGGAATCAGAATTCTAGTCATTCTTGTGCCTGCCAGTCTCAAACCATGTTGATGGTAGTCTGTTTATGTGCATTTTGTGGGGAAAGATTTTGTGTATTGCTTAAACCTAGTCATTATATTTTATTTGCTTGCATGAAAATTATTCCCTCACAAGTACTACTGTGATTTTGTTTTCAAACATATAATTTCATTACTCAGCAATAGCAGGAGTTAAATTTTACTGTAGTTTAATTTTTTTAGTATTCCCTTAGTCTCCCTTCAAGTTGATGGTTGAACATCAAAATGGTATACAATACCGACAGGTTGTTAGGTAAGACACATATGCAACAGTTAGACAACTTTATTCCGAAACGTTTCGCCTACACAGTAGGCTTCTTCAGTCGAATACAGAAAGTAGGCAGGAACAGTAGAGATGTGAAGACGATGTAATCAGTCCATCACCCTTAAAGTCGTAGAATTTGAGGTTGTCAGTCCCTCGGCCTGGAGAACTTCTCCAGGCCGAGGGACTGACAACCTCAAATTCTACGACTTTAAGGGTGGTGGACTGATTACATCGTCTTCACATCTCTACTGTTCCTGCCTACTTTCTGTATTCGACTGAAGAAGCCTACTGTGTAGGCGAAACGTTTCGGAATAAAGTTGTCTAACTGTTGCATATGTGTCTTACCTAACAAGTTGATGGTTCCCAAGGTCATTTCCTAGACATCCCAATCTTAGTGCTAGCACTATTTTTCTTACCTTCTATATAACAGAGAATTTGTAGTTAGGAGAGAGAGGGAGTTGTAGGGTTACTAAAAGTATTATTCAGAGGGTTCAGATTCAAAGTTTATTCTCTATAAGGATTACAATGCTGAGTTTACAGAATTTGGTTATTGTGTGGTTTACATGTAGTAAAATAATAATTACAGAGTGTACCACTAGAACACCTAGCATAGCTAGGCATTTCGGGCAGACTTAGATTAAATCTTAAGTTTAAAATATTACAAAATTATGAGGTAAGTTGGTATTATGGCTAAGTGACTAAATACTAGTTTGTGAGTTTAGCAATGTGAATGCTTTTGTTTTGGCACTATACATAGTTTCAGTATTGGAGTATCACAGGCCAACTTATGACTAGTTAAGATTCATTATTTTGAGCTTGAGATTGATATTTCTGTTTATGGTCAAATGGGTGAGTGAAAGTAAGTGTGAACCATCAGGTGGTATTCGTATAATTAGTTGACAGGGTGTATCAGGGAGATAAGATGTTTTCTGATGGTAGTTTTGAAGGTGATGAATGTGTCTGCAGTTTTAGAATTTTCAGGTAGGGTGTTCCATATTTTAGGGCCTTTGACATACATTGAATTTTTGTAAAGGTTTAGTCAGACACGGGGAATGTCATAGAGATGTTTGTGTCTGGTGTTGTACCTGTGGGTTCTGTCACAACTATCAAGAAAGCATTTTAGGTCAAGGTTAATATTGGAATTTAAGGTCCTGTAGATGTAGATTGCACAGTAGTAAGTGTGGATGTACTGAACAGGGAGTAAGTTTAGATCTATGAAGAGTGGGGGGTGTATTGCCAGGGATGGGATTTAGTGATTATTCTTACTGCGGCTTTTTGTTGGGTTATTTTTGGCTTTAGGTGTGTTGCTGCAGTTGAACCCCAAGCACAGATAGCATAGGTGAGGTGTGGATATATAAGTGAATGGTATAGTGTGAGAAGGGCAGTTTGTGGCACGTAGTATCGTATCTTGGAGAGGATCCCAACCGTTTTGGATGCTTTTTTGGTTATGTGTTGGATATGGGTGCTGAAGTTCAGGTTGTTGTTGAGGTATAGACCTAGGAATTTGCCCTCATTATGCCTGGCAATTAGAGTGTTGTCGATCTTAATGTTAAGTTGCACAAGACCTGCTCTGCTACCAAACATAATATAGTAGGTTTTGTCAGCGTTAAGCGTAAGTTTATTGGCTGTCATCCAAGTCGATATTTTGATCAGCTCCTCATTAACAATGGTGTTGAGGATGGCAAGATTAGGGTGAGAGATGACATAAGTCGTGTCGTCAGCAAAGAGAATGGGGTTCAGGTGTTGAGATACGTTTGGAAGATCATTGATGTATATGAGGAAGAGCAGGGGACCAAGGACACTTCCCTGCGGAACTCCAGTATCAAGTGGCTGTGTTGTTGATGCTGTGTCTTTAATGGTGACATACTGATACCTATTAGTAAGGTAAGATTTGAAATATGCAAGCGCATGGCCTCTTATACCATAATGGTCAAGTTTGTGGAGTAGGATGCCGTGGTCTACTGTCTCGAAAGCTTTTCTTAGGTCAATTAAAATTCCTAGTGGATATTCCTTATTTTCCAATACTGTGTAAAGCAGATCTAGCATTTTTATGATTGCATCGTTAGTGCTTTTATTTTTCCTGAATCCAAATTGGCAGGGGTCAAGTATGTTTTGTGCCGTTATAAATGAATATAGTCTCCTGTGCACGAGTTTCTCAAAGATTTTGGATAGCAATGGTAAGTTTGAGTTTGGTAAGGTTGAGGAGTTATTGTGGTGATTGGGCCATTTAGAATGGATGGAGCAAAATAGGATGACTAAGATGATGTACAAAATATGAAGTAGAGAGAAGGAGGGGTAGGGGTTATCCTAGGTAAGGTTTGAGGGAGGGGGATAAATGTTTTGTGGTCAAGGGCCTTCCGAGAGGATTACAGATCAATCAATCAATCAATCAAGTTTATTCTCAATAAGGATTACAATGCGGGCTTTACAGATTTTGGTTATTGTGTGGTTTACATGTAATAAAATACTAATTACAGAGGGGGCCACTAGGACACCTAGCATGGCTAGGCATTTCGAGCAGACTTAGATTAATTCTTAACTCTAAATTATTACAAATTATAGAGTAAGTTGGTATTATGGCTAAGTGACTAAATACTAGTCTGTGAGTTTAGCAATGTGAATGCTTTTGTTTTGGCACAATACATAGTTTCTATATTGGAGTATCACAGGCAAACTTATGACTAAGTAGGATTCATTATTTTAAGATTGATTTTTAATTCTGTGTTAATAGTCAGATGGGTGAGTAAGTGAGTGTAAGTGTGAACCACCAGGTGGTTTTCATGTAGTTAGTTGACGGGTTGTATCAGGGAGATAAGATGTTTTCTAATGGCAGTTTTGAAGGTGATGAATGTGTCTGCAGTTCTAGAGTTTTCAGGTAGGGTGTTCCAGATTTTAGGGCCTTTGACATACATTGAATTTTTGTAAAGGTTTAGTCGGACACGGGGAATGTCATAGAGATGTTTGTGTCTGGTGTTATGCCTGTGGGTCCTGTCACAACTATCAAGAAAGTGTTTTAGGTCAAGGTTAATATTGGAATTTAAGGTCCTGTAGATGTAGATTGCACAGTAGTAAGTGTGGATGTTCTGAACAGGGAGTAAGTTTAGATCTGTGAAGAGTGGGGGGGTGTGTTGCCAGGGATGGGATTTAGTGATTATTCTTACTGCGGCTTTTTGTTGGGTTATTATTGGCTTTAGGTGTGTTGCTGCAGTTGATCCCCAAGCACAAATAGCATAGGTGAGGTATGGATAAATGAGTGAATGGTATAGTGTGAGAAGGGCATTTTGCAGCACGTAGTATTGTATTTTGGAGAGGATCCTCACCGTTTTGGATACTTTTTTTGTTATGTGTTGGATATGGGTGCTGAAATTCAGGTTTTTGTCGAGGTATAGGCCTAGGAATTTGCCCTCATTATGTCTGGCAATTAGAGTGTTGTCGATCTTAATGTTAAGTTGCACAAGACCTGCTCTGCTACCAAACATAATATACAGTGGACCCCCGCATACCGGACGCCTTGCATAACGGACAATCCGCATACCGGACGCTTTGATCGCTAAAATTTTGTCCCGCATACCGCCCAAAAACCCGCTCAGCGCCCTTCGTCCGAGACGCGTCCAATGTGCGGCCTGAGCCAGCCTCATATGTTCCGCCGGTGGCATTGTTTACCAGCCAGCCTCCGCGGTAACATTCAAGCATACAATCGGAATATTTCGTATTATTACAGTGTTTTCGGTGCTGTTTCTGGAAAATAAGTGACCATGGGCCCCAAGAAAGCTTCTAGTTCCAACCCTACAGCAATAAGGGTTAGAATTCCTATAGAAATGAAGAAAGAGATCATTGATAAGTATGAAAGTGGAGTGCGTATCACCGACCTGGTCAGGTTGTACAAGAAACCCAAATCAACCATCTCTACTATTGTGGGCAACAGAAAGGCAATCAAGGAAGCTGTTCTTGCCAAAGGTTTAACTGTGTTTTCGAAACAAAGATCGCAAGTGATGGAAGATGTTGAGAGACTCTTATTGGTGTGGATAAATGAAAAACAGCTAGCAGGAGATAGCGTCTCTCAAGCGATCATATGTGAAAAGGCTAGGAAGTTGCATGAGGATTTAATTAAAAAAAGGCCTGCAACTAGTGATGATGTGAGTGAATTTAAGGCCAGCAAAGGTTGGTTTGAGAGATTTAAGAAGCGTAGTGGCATACATAGTGTGATACGGCATGGTGAGGCTGCCAGTTCGGACCACAAAGCGGCTGAAAAATATGTGCAGGAATTCAAGGAGTACATAGAAACTGAAGGACTGAAACCTGAACAAGTGTTTAATTGTGATGAAACAGGCCTGTTTTGGAAGAAAATGCCAAGCAGGACCTACATTACTCAGGAGGAAAAGGCACTCCCAGGACATAAGCCTATGAAAGACAGGCTTACTTTGTTGATGTGTGCCAATGCTACTGGTGATTGCAAAGTTAAGCCTTTATTAGTGTATCACTCTGAAACTCCCAGAGCGTTCAGGCAAAAGAATGTCCTCAAGGATAATTTGTGTGTGCTGTGGAGATCAAACAGTAAGGCATGGGTCACTAGGGACTTTTTCTATAACTGGTTACACCATGCATTTGCCCCCAATGTCAAAGATTACCTAACTGAAAAGAAATTAGAACTTAAGTGCCTCCTGGTGTTAGACAATGCCCCTGGTCATCCTACAGACATGGCAGAGCGACTTTATGGGGACATGAGCTTCATTAAGGTGAAGTTTTTGCCTCCTAATACCACTCCTCTCCTGCAGCCCATGGACCAGCAGGTCATTTCCAACTTCAAGAAACTGTACACAAAAGCTATGTTTCAAAAGTGCTTTGAAGTGACCACAGACACTCGATTGACTCTAAAAGAGTTTTGGAAGGATCACTTTAATATCCTCAATTGTGTAAACCTTATAGGTAAGGCTTGGGAGGGAGTGACTAAGAGAACCTTGAACTCTGCTTGGAAGAAACTGTGGCCAGAATGTGTAGACAAAAGGGATTTTGAAGGGTTTGAGGCTAACCCTGAGAGGAGTATACCAGTTGAGGAATCAATTGTGGCATTGGGGAAGTCCTTGGGGTTGGAGGTTAGTGGGGAGGATGTGGAAGAGTTGGTGGAGGAGGACAATGAAGAACTAACCACTGATGAGCTGATAGATCAACTTCAAGAGCAAGAGGCCAGAATTGGGGAAACTGGTTCAAAGGAGGGGAGAGAGAAATTGAAGGAATTGCCTACTTCAAAGATTAAGGAAATGTGTGCAAAATGGCTTGAAGTGCAAACCTTTTTTGATGAAAATCACCCTCACACAGCTATTGCAAGCCGTGCTGGTGACTGTTACAATGACAATGTTGTGAACCACTTTAGACAAATCATAAAGGAATGAGAGGTACAGGCCACTATGGACAGATATGTTGTGCGAAAGAAGTCCAGTGACTCTGAAGCTGGTCCTAGTGGCATTAAAAGAAGAAGGGAAGTAACCCCAGAAAAGGACTTGCCACCTCAAGTCTTAATGGAAGGGGATTCCCCTTCTAAACACTAACACTCTCTCTCCCCTCCTCCCATCCCATCAATCATCACCAGATCTTCAATAAAAGTAAGTGTCATGTAATTGTGCATGCCTTTTTCAGTTTGTGTGTACTAAAATTAACATTTTTTTTTTGTGGTAAAAAAAATTTTTTTTCATACTTTTGGGTGTCTTGCACGGATTAATTTTATTTCCATTATTTCTTATGGGGAAAATTCATTCACATACCGAACATTTCGCATAACAGCCAGCCCTCTTGCACGGATTAAGGTCGCTATGCGGGGGTCCACTGTAGTAGGTTTTGTCAGTGTTAAGTGTAAGTTTATCGGCTGTCATCCAAGTCGATATTTTGAGCAGCTCCTCATGAACAGTGGTGTTGAGGGTGGCAAGATTAGGGTGAGAGATGACATAAGTCGTATCATCAGCAAAGAGAATGGGTTTCAGGTGTTGGGATGCGTTTGGAAGATCATTGATGTAAATGAGGAAGAGCAGGGGACCAAGGACACTTCCCTGTGGAACTCTAGTATCAAGTGGCCGTGTTGATGATGCTGTGTCTTTAATGGTGACATACTGATACCTATTAGTAAGGTAGGATTTGAAATATGCAAGCACATGGCCTCTTATACCATAATGGTCAAGTTTGTGGAGTAGGATTCCGTGGTCTACTGTGTCAAAAGCTTTTCCTTTTCTTAGGGCAATAAAAATTCCTAGCGGATATTCCTTATTTTCCATTGCTGTGTAAAGCAGATCTAGCATTTTTACAATTGCATCATTAGTGCTTTTATTTTTCTTGAATCCAAATTGGCAGGGGTTGAGTATGTTTTGTGCCGTTATAAATGAATATTGTCTCCTGTGCACGAGTTTCTCGAAGATTTTGGATATCAATAGTAAGTTTGATATTGGCCTATAGTTGTTTAAATCTGTAGGGTCACCACCTTTATGTATTGGTGTAACCCTTGCTGTCTTGAGTAGTTTTGGGAAGGTGCTAGTTACTAGCGACTTGTTAAAAAGTAATGAAAGAGCATGCGATAGGACATGGGCCGCTCGCTTCTACAATAATGGTGGAATATGAGACACATTCCCTGAGTTCTTTTTAAGTGACTTTATAATCTCGGTGATTTCCATGCAGCAGTTGGAGCAAGATAGAAGGAATTTGGGAAATTCCCATCAAGATAGTCCCCGGCATGGGCGTTGGTACGTGGGATTTTACTGGCGAGATTAGATCCTGTGGTTGAGAAGAAGTCATTTATCTTGTTAGCTGTATCAGTGGGATGCAGTGGTGTTTAATTAGGCTTAGTTAGGACAGTATTCTTGTTTTTTTTTCAGTTTGTGGGTCCCCAGAATCTGGGAGAGTGTTTTCCAGGTCTTTTTTATATCTCCTCTTGTGTCAGTGAATCTGCTGGAGTAGTACAGTTGTTTGGCTTTCTTTATTACTTTGGTGAGAACTGATGAATAGTGTTTAAGAATATCTTTGTGTATTAGGCCCTGTCTATATTGCTTTTCATATTGGTGTTTCTTATCAATGGATTTCAGAATGCTGCTGGTTAACCATGGGCAACCGAGCCGTTTATTTGTGCTTTAGAATGGGTAGGGATATGTAGATCAGGTGAAGCATATATGTGAACAGTATTTAGATAAAGGCAAGAAGTTTTCATTGCATTTATGAATTTAGAAAAGGCATATGATAGGGTGGATAGGGGAGCAATGTGGCAGATGTTGCAATTGTATGGAATATGTAGTAAATTACTAAATGCTGTAAAGAGTTTTTATGAGGAGATAGTGAGGCTCAGGTTAAGGTGTATGAGAGAGGGAGATTTCTTCCCAGTAAAAGTAGGCCTTAGACAGGGATGTGTAATGTCACTGTGGTTGTTTAACATATTTATAGATGGAGTTGTAAAAAAAGTAAACACTAGGGTGCTGGGGAGAGGGGTGGGATTAAATTATGGGGAATCAAATACAAAATGGGAGTTGACAGTTACTTTTTGCTGATGATACTGGGCTTTTGGGAGATTCTAAAGAAAAGTAGCAATGGTTAGTGTTTGAGTTTGGAAAGGTGTGTAAAGGTAGAAAGTTGAAAGTGAACATAGATAAGAGTAAGTTGATGAGGGTATCAAGATATGTAGTTAAAGAAAAACTGGATATCACATGGGAGGGAGGGAGTATGGAAGAAGTAAATATGTGTAGATATTTGGGAGTTGACTTATCAGCAGATGGGTTTATGAAAGACAAGGTTAACCATAGAATTGATGAAGGGAAAAAGGTTAGTGGTGCTTTGAGATATGAGTGGAGGTAAAAAATGCTATCCATGGAGGCAAAGAAGGGAATGCACGAGAGTATAGTGGTACCAACACTCTCATATGAGTGTGAAGTTTGGGTTGTAAATGCTGCAGCAAGGAGGCGGCAGCTGGAGGAAGTGGAGATGTCATGTCCAAGGGCAATGTGTGGTGGAAATAATGTGCAGAGAATTTTTTTTAACACAGTCCATTTTCCACCAAGGCAGGGTGACCCAAAAAGAAAGAAAAACCCAAAAAGAAAGAAAAATGCTTTTGTAATTGAACACTTTCACCACCACTCATACATAATCACTGTCTTTGCAGAGGCGCTCAGATGTGACAATTTAGAAGTCCCTCCGAACAGCCAATATCCCAAACCCCTCCTTTAAAGTGCAGGCATTGTACTTCCCACCTCCAGGACTCAAGTCTGGCTAACTGGTTTCCCTGAATCCCTTCACAAAATATTGCCCTGCTCAAACTCCAACAGCTTGTCAGGTCCCAAAAACAATTCGTCTCCATTCATTCCTATCTAACATGCTCTCGCATGCTTGCTTGAAGAGAATTTGTAGTGTAGAAAATAGGAGGAGGTGTGAAGTTACTGAAAGTATTAGTCAGAGGGCAGATGAGGGGTTATTTAGGTGGTTTTGTCATTTAGAGAGGGTGGGACAAAGTAGAATGACTTGGAGAGCATGTAAATATGTAGCAGAAAGAAGGCAAGGTAGGGATCATCCTTGGAAAGGTTGGAGGAAGGGGGGTAAAGAAGTTTTGTGGGTGAGGGGATTGGAGTTCCAGCAAGCATGCATGAATGTGTTAGGAGTGAATGTAGATGAATGGTTTTTGGGACTTGAGCTGTTGGAGTGAGAGCAGGGTTATATTTTGTGAAGGGATTCAGGGAAACCAGTCAGCAGGGCTTGAGTCCTCGAGGTGGGATGTACATTGCCTTCACTTTAAAGGAGGGGGTTTGGGATATTGGCTGTTTGGAGTGACATCTAAACTGTCATATCTGAGTGCCTCTGCAAAGATAGTGATTATGTATGAATGATGGTGAAAGTGTTGAGCGACGATGAAATTTTTTCTTTCTCTTTGGGTCACCCTGCCTCGGTGGGAAACGGCTGACTTGTTAAAAAAAAAAATATATAAAAGGAACAGCACTTTGATATTACTTTCAGCTTTACAGATTATACTCTACTTTTTACATTTGCTTTCTTTATTCTCTCTATAACAGTATTTTTCCAAAATTATATAACATCCTGTTTTATTGACCTGCCAATGTAATGTTGCATATACAGTGGACCCCCAGTTAACGATATTTTTTCATTACAGAAGTATGTTCAGGTGCCAGTACTGACCGAATTTGTTCCCATAAGGAATATTGTGAAGTAGATTAGTCCATTTCAGACCCCCTAACATACACGTACAAACGCACTTACATAATTGGTCGCATTGGGAGGTGATCGTTAAACGGGGGTCCACTGTACAATATATGAAACCTCCAACTGAATGTATTTTAATTTAATGTTATTGTTTCAGGTCTACATGAATGTAGTGTCATTGATGGGGGAAGTACTGCCATTACAAAGTGAAGATCAGTTGGAGCCACATGTTTCACATCTATGTTGGTTCTTTGTGAGGTGTTCTTCACTGCAACCTCTTGTATCTGCCCACTACACTGCCATCACCACTGTCCTCTCCTGCACCCACCTCACACACTTTTTCAAAAAGAAAGAAGTAGGTCTTCATATTTCCAGTTTTAAGAAAATGTACTCAGTTTTTTTGTTTTATAACCCTATCATTTTTGTAGCTAGCTTTGAGTTCTTGAGGTAATAAGAGTGCCTGCATTCTCAAAGATAAGTGAGGATGTGGTTTGGAGGGTGAGTGGGACTGTGATGTCAGTGTACTTCTAGTAAGACATCTAGATAATGAATGATGGCGAATGTTTCCTTGTTCGACATACTCTTTCTTGGCAAGAAACTGTCAGTGTTTTAAAAATAATCATTGGCGAACCTATTTGAGTATTTCTTAACCATTTGTTAGATACTGACTTGTTCCATCATTGTTCTTAGTGTTCATAATTTTTTTTCTTTAACACATGGGCCATCTCCCACTGAGGCAGGGTGACCCAAAGGAAAGAAAAACCCAAAAAGAAAGAAAAAACTTTCATCATTCAACACTTTCACCATCACTCATACATAATCGCTCTTTGCAGACACACATTGTACTTCCCATTTCCAGGACTCAATTCTGGCTAACCAGTAAGCAACAAAGCAACCTTCCCTGTATCCCTTCACAAAATATTACCCTGCTCACACTCCAACAGCTCATCAGGTCCCAAAAACCATTCTTCTTCATTCACTCCTATCTAACACGCATGCACATGTTTGCTGGAAGTCCAAGCCCCTTGACCACAAAACCACTTTTACCCCCTCCATCCAACCTTTTTGAGGACGACCCCTACCCCGCCTTCCTTTCCCTACAGATTTATACACTCTCCAAGTCATTCTAGTTGGTTCCAATCTCTCTAAATGACCAAACCACCTCAACAACCCCTCTTCAGCCCTCTGACTAATACTTTTAGTAACTCCACACTTCCTCCTAATTTCCATACTCCAAATTTTCTGCATAATATTTACACCACGTATTGCCCTTAGACACGACATCTCCACTGCCTCCAGCCTTCTCCTTGCTTCAGCATTTGCAACCCATATTTCACACCCATATTAGGGTGTTGGTACCACTATACTCTCGTACATTCCCTTCTTTGCCTCCATGGATAACTTTTTTTTGTCTCCACTGATACTTCAGTGCTCCATTCACCTTTTTTCCTTGAATGGTCAGTGGTTACAAGTGGTCATATGGTCCTGAGCTGCTTAGGGGATTAGTGTGGAGAGTTACAAAACCATGGCTTGCTACTGCAGTGTTTTAAAATCTGAGGTTAAAGTGTTGAAGGAGGAGGTTCAACTTCTCCAAGAGTAGGAGGTTGAAGGTTCACCTCAATGGATTTGGGAGTGAGTGTGAGGTGGCTGGAGTGGGTGAGAGTAATGAAACTACCAGCAGTGAGGAGCAGTTCAACACCCAGTAATGGGAGGAGCATCAAAATAAGGAAAGTTAAGAGAGAAAGTTTGAAGGTAGGAAATCACTTCTCTATTCTTCAGGGTGAGTGTACTTCAGTGGTCAGTGAAGGTAAAGGTACTACCTCCCCTGGTAATAGAGGTAAGCTCATTCTTGTTGTTGGTGACTCACTGGTAAGATACATGGACCATGCTTTCTGTAATAGGGATAAGGTGAGACAGAGTATGTTTCCCTGGAGCTGGTGTTGGTGACATTGTCAACAAGTTGTATAATATCATGCCAGGCACAGTGAAACCTTGGTTGTCGTTTTTAATTGGTTCCAGAGAGTTGTACCAAAACCAAATTTGACGAAAACTAAGCAATGTTTCCCATAAGAAATAATGTAAATCCAATTAATCTGTTCCAGACACACAAAAGTACAGTGGAACCTCGTTTTTCTTCAATAATCCGTTCCAGAAGGTCGGCCTGAATTTGAAACAGTCTAAATTCAAAGTAGTATTTCCCATAAGAATTAATGTAAATACAATTAATCCATTCCAGGAGGAGGAGAGTTTGTTTGGAGGCAGGACAAGATATTCCTTCAATATGATGCTAATATCAACTCTATTGTTTATTTTTTTTTTTTTTTTTTAACAAACCGGCTGTATCCCACCAAGGCAGGATGGCCCAAAAAGAAAAAACAAAAGTTTCTCTTTTTAAATTTGGTAATTTATACAGGAGAAGGGGTTACTAGCTCCTTGCTCCCGGCATTTTAGTCGCCTCTTACGACATGCATGGCTTACGGAGGAAGAATTCTGTTCCACTTCCCCATGGATATAAGAGGAAATAGACAAGAACAAGAACTAGAAAGAAAATAGAAGAAAACCCAGTTATCTGTCACAATTGATCTAGTATGACATAATAAACAATATCAATAACATAGCAAGCTGATATACACTCTAGAATGAATAAAATATGTCATTACATATGTGAGGAATGGTGGTGGTGGTTTTGTTGTTGGGTTATCAGGGCCACTAGAAGCAAAAGCCGTACATATTGTGGTGGTGGTGGCGATGGCTGTGTTGTCAAGTGACCCTATATACCTCCAATAATATTGGAGGAGTTAGTTTCGTGTCTTTTTTCTATTGCTTAACTTACTACACTCTTAATACTACACTTTATTGCTGGCTGGCACTATAGCCTTCATTGACTCCTGCTGCTTTAGTATCGTACATATCGTAGAATCACTGAAGAAGGCACATTCTCCCCTGTCTCTTCCTCCTCCACTTGCGTACTTTGCCACAATTTCTTTCTTCAATTCTATCATGTTTCTCACTTTCTTTACCAAAGGTCTGGCACTAGGAAGTTACTTTGGGCCCATGATGGCTTATTTCACAGCCAAACTTAACCCCTAAACGGTCCAAACGTATATATATGTTCTTATGTGTAGCTCCCCAAACACCTACCATCCGACTTACGACCTGCTCAACATACGTCCACTCGACTTGCATATGGCAGCTGGGCTGGGCCAGCTGATGCACACCACTGTACAATATTTGACAATACTCGTGGCGGCAATGTGTCATGCAGGCAGCATCAGTTTGAGTAACCCTGTCCTATCAGCAGCATCATACTGTATTAACTGTACTAACTGGACAGTAAATTTCACCATGGCCCCTAAGATGAAATCTGAATCTTGCACTGGAGATTGTGGCAAGAAAGGCTCTTACTCTCGAACTCTCTATTTGTTTTCACTGTTGCACATAAACCTGTCTGTATCTGTCTGCCTGTATATCTGTCTGTATCTGTGTGTGTCTGTTTATCTGTCTGTCTACTAGTGTCTGTCTTTCTGTCTACCTGTGTGTCTCTCTGTCTACCTGTGTCTGTCTTTGTCTAACTGTGTCTGTCTTTGTCTACCTGTGTCTCTGTGTCTACCTGTGTGTCTGTCTTTCTGTCTACCTGTGTGTCTGTCTTTGTCTGCTTGTCTGTCTCAGAGCCACTCATTAAGAGTGTACTGGGTCTTGAAGATGCCATATTAATAATGATAATAACAATAATAATAACTGAGGTGCATTAAATGTGTATAAAACATTAATATAGACATTTTGCTTAATCCATCTATGATTTTTTTTCAAAATTATACAATAAACATGCTACATAACATATAAATTAACAAATATGAGATGTTTTTCTGGTCGGCTTGACAGTGAACAGGAACCATTCGTGTCCAGGCTGGTAACAACAACAATTGTTGTTGTTACCAGAGTTATGTTGTTTACATAACTCGTGAACGTTCTACATTCTCATTCTCTCTCTCATTTATTCATTTAACCCTTTGAGGGTTTTGGTCGTACTAGTACGTCTTACGCGTAGGGGTTTTTGACGTACTAGTACGCATAAATTCTAGCACTGTCAAATCTCGCAGGAAAAGGCTGATAGGCCTAGATGTGAGAGAATGGGTCTGTGTGGTGGGTGTGCGCAGTAGGAAAAAAATCTGGGACCCAGTGGTGCATTGTGGGAATGCCATCATAGTACACAATGTCCACCATGCCTGGCGGTAAGAAGTTCCTCACTCCTCGGCGAATTGGGACACTTTTGTTCCCCAGTGACAGTTCTAATACAGATGGAAGTGACAGTGAAGATGAGTTTCAAAGTTCTGGTGAGGTTTCGACTGAAACTAATGGACCATAATATGGGTAATAGTGAGGAAAACCCAGACAACCCACAGCCTTCCACATCTGGTGCTGGGCCGTCTTGTTCACGTTCAGTTGTACCAGAATCAAAGAGGAAACTCCTATTTTCCCAAATCCCAGACTCAGATGTGAGCATTGGTGATGATAGTGATAGTGATTATGAACTACAAGCTCTTCAAACTTGTTCCAAGAATGGAGGAGGAGGAGGAGGCAGAGGAGGAGGAGGAGGCAGAGGAGGAGGACGAAGAGGAGGAGGAGGAAGAAGAAGAATACGTAATAATAACAATAATACATAATAATAATAATTCATAATAATACATAATAATAATAATAATAATACGTAATAATAATAATAATATGTAATAATAAATGTTCACCCATGACAGTAACAAGATAAGGGGAGATAACATCTGATAAGTGCTGACGTTTGACGAGGGTAAATGAGGGTGTAGCCCATACCAAAAGATTAGATGAACATCGCTCTCCCTTTGTTTTTGCTGGTATACTAACATTTCTGTCTATTGTCTGTCTGTCAAGCTCCCTGTCTATCTGTCTATTCGTATAGCTCTCTGTCTCAGAGAGCCACAAGACTGCGTCATCACTTTTACTCACATCTTCAAGTGGAGTACAGCACTTTGTCTGGATTTCTTGGGTTATCCTAGGTAATTTATACTATGTATACTTGCATTTATGTGTACCTGTGAGACAGAGATAGACAGACAGATAGAAAAAGAGACAGATTAAAAGATATAGAATGAGGGAGAAAGATAATTAGATAGAATGGAGGGGAAGCAGCATCCGACCCCATTGTTTTGACAGGCGGGAGGGGGAGTGAGTAATGAGACAATATGTCACTTTGACAGCTGCCGACTCCTGGTAATTTACACTATGGAGGAGGAGGAGAAGGAGAAGGAGGAAGAGGAAGAGTAGGGGGAAGAGGAAGAGTAGGAGGAAGAAGAGGAAGAGGAATAGTAGGAGGAAGATTAGGGGGAAAAGGAGGAAGAGGAGGAGGAGGAGGAAGAGTAGGAGGAAGAGGAAGAAGAGGAGGAAGAGGAATAGTAGGAGGAAGATTAGGGGGAAGAGGAAGAGTAGGGGGAAGAGGAGGAAGAGGAAGAAGAGGAGGAGGAGCAAGAGGAGGAAGAGGAGGAGTAAGAAGAGGAAGAGGAAGAGTAGGAGGAAGAGGAGGAGGAAGAGTAGGGGGAAGAGGAAGAAGAGGAGAAGGATGAGGAAGAGGAGGAGGAGGAAGAAGAGGAAGAAGATGATGTAATAATATTTTTCCCTTGAAACAAGAAAAAAAAATCCACCCCATGACAGTGACAAGATAAGGGGAGATAACATCTGATAAGAGATGACTTTTGATGAGCGTAAACGAGGGTGGAACTGATAATAAAAGATTAGATGAACATCGCCCTCCCTTTGTTTCTGCTGGTACACTAACATTTCTGTCTGTCAAGCTCCCTGTCTATCTGTCTAGCTCTGTCTCAGAGAGCCACAAGACTGGTCATCACTTTTACTCACATCTTCAAGCAGAGTACAGCACTTTGTCTGGATTTCTTGGGATGTCCTAGGTAATTTATACTATGTATACTTGTATTTATGTGTACCTGTGAGACAGAGATAGACAGACAGAAAGAGAGAGACAGATTGAAAGAGATAGAATGAGGGAGAAAGATAAAACACCATTGTGTATGACACCATGTTTCAAAGAGTTCCACAAGCTGCAGAACTAATAGGAATATGTTAAGTGACTGTATATTGGTATATATATTATAGAACAATAGTAATAAACAATGTTTTGTATTGTTTGTTTTCGTAAACAATATATTGATAATTATGTTTGTGTTCTTATTGTGTTGTATACAACGAGTGTATATATGTACATTGCACCTTACTTTGGTCTCATAGGCCAAATAAGTTATGTGAAAAAATAAAATAGTGAAAAAAACAACAAACCTTCAAATACAAGTAAATCAAAGTTTACCGGTGAGCGGCAGTCGCCGCTGTTGCCATACGGGGCTCATTTTCTGCAAACTTTACGCCTCCATATCTCCGTAAGTATTGATGGTAAAATTTTTTTGTTTATCCTATAATATTTAGAAAAAAAAACTCTATTTTTTCATAAGAAAAAATATTTTTTTTTTTTTTTAAATTTGGCCGACCCTGAGAACGAGTTTCGGAGAGGGCCTGTCGACCCTCAAAGGGTTAATCTTGTTTACTCACCTCTCACTCTACATTAAAACTACAGATATTTTAAGGTAAGTAATGAGTAGACACGATTATTATATTATAGCTTAATAATAATAATAATATTAATATTAGTACATATGTATTATTGTAATAATAATGATTATTAATATTATTATTAATTTAGGGCACTGGAGCACAGATCCACTGTATAGTACTTTGTCTGGATTTTTTGGGTTATCCTAGGTAATTTATAATATGTATGATAACTTGACTTACGTGTACCAGTGAGAGGGAGGGAGGGAGAGAGAGAGAGATGCAAAGAGACAGCCACATTCGGTCAGCCAGTCAGCCAACTACCCATCCACCCACCCATCCACCCACCCATCCAGTTACCCACCCACCCATCCACCCACCCATCCACCCACCCATCCACCCACCCACCCAGCCACCCACCCATCCAGCCACCCACCCAGCCACCCACCCATCCAGCCACTCATCCAGCCACCTGCCCATTCAGCCACTCACCCAGCCACCCACCCATCCAGCCACCTGCCCATCCAGCCACCCACCCACCCGGCCACCTACCCATCCGGCCACCTACCCATCCTGCCAGCCACCCACCCGGCCAACCACAGACCCAGCCAGCCAGCCAGATACGTATTACATATATTCCAGAGTTGTTTCTCTTTACTTAGGGTATAGGTTATACTACATTCTGGCAGGATGACACTACCAGTGGTATTCTCCCATTCCACTGTGTCGACAATACATAAAGATAATAGTAACATATGATACTGTATGCGATGTAAAATTTACAATACATATCACTACCATGTATACATTATATACAGTGCATAAATAATTAAAATGCAACAATAGAAGTAAATTATGGTAAAAAGAATGAAATAATGATTGTACATTACATTACAGTATTATGTAGGTAGTTTATATAGGAAAGGTTTGACATTATGCCCTACCCAATATGTCGGCAATTTTCAAAGGTTCGACTTATGTCCATTTCGACTTACGACCGGTTGGTCGGAACCAAGCTTGGTCGTAAGTCAGATGGTAGATGTATACGTTTTAATTTTCCTGCCTCCGAATTTGGCACGATTGGCCTGAGATGGCTGGTCAGCATAGAATGGGTCATACAGGATATTGCAAGGAACCCAAAATATTTCTATTCCTACGCAAAATCCAAGCTAAGAACTACCTGTAGAATTGGACCACTACTGAGAGGAGACTTGCATACTGACGACGAACAGGAAATGAGTGAAATCCTAAAAGAACAGTATGAGTCGGTGTTTAGCAACCTACTAAATGATAGCAAGGTAGAAAATGCAGAAATATTTTTCACTCCAGAAGAAGGCCGCACAGACCAACTAACTAACATTGGTACAAATCCCATAGATTTTGAAAAAGAAATGGAAAACATGCCCACTCACTCAGCACCTGGACCAGATTCATGGAATGCTCTATTTATAAAGAAGTGCAAAGTACCACTAGCACGAACCCTCAGTATTCTTTGGAGAAAGAGCTTAGATCTAGGTGAAATACCGGAGGCCTTAAAGAGTGCAGACATAGCTCCTTTGCATAAGGGAGGTAGTAGAGCACTTGCTAAAAATTACAGACCAGTAGCCCTAACCTCTCACATCATAAAAATCTTCGAAAGAGTGATGAGACGGCAGGTTACAAATTTCATGGACCATCACAACCAACATAACCCGAACCAGCATGGTTTTAGAGCAGGACGATCATGTCTGTCACAGCTGCTGAACCATTATGACAGAATTACGGAGGCAGTGGAAGACGACCGAAACGCAGGTATGATTTACACAGATTTTGCAAAGGCGTTTGACAAATGTGATGATGGAGTGATAGCGCACGAAATGAAGGCCATGGGCATTACGGGGAAGGTAGGCAGATGGATTTTCGGTTTCCTAACACACAGAACACAAAAAGTAGTAGTGAACAGGGCAAGATCCAGCATCAGTGAGGTCAGAAGCTCAGTGCTCCAAGGCACTGTCCTGGCACCTCTACTGTTCCTCATCCTCGTAGCAGACATAGACAAAAACACCTGGCACACTTTTGTTTCATCATTTGCAGATGACGCTAAAATAAGCATGAAAGTCAGTACGGTAGAGGACACTGAAAAAGTACAGGAAGACATAAACAGCGTTTTCCAGTGGGCAGTGGAGAACAACACGACATTCAATGGTGATAAGTTCCAGCTACTTAGGTATGGAAAGAATGAAGAACTCAAAAGGAGGATTTTATACAAAACTCAAGAGGGTCACCAAATAGAACATAAGGAACACGTAAAACACCTAGGAATAATTATGTCAGCGGACCTTTCTTTTAAAGACCATAACAAAACAAAGATCACGACAGCCAGGAAGATGACGGGGTGGGTATTGAGAACTTTCAAAACAAGGGAAATAATGCCAATGGTGACACTGTTCAAATCACTAGTGCTCCCTCACTTAGAATATTGCTCAGTTCTAACGGCCCCATTCAAGGCAGGAGAAATATCAGAGCTGGAACAAATACAGAGATCATTTACGGCTCACATTGAGCCAGTAAAGCTCCTAAACTACTGGGAACACCTGCAAGTCTTGAACATGTACTCATTGGAGCAGAGGAGAAAGAGGTATATGATAATATATACCTGGAAGGTACTCGAGGGCTTGGTCCCAAATCTGCACACTGCCATAACAACATACTGGAGTGAGAGAGATGGGAGGATGTGTAAAATAAACCCAGTGAGGAGCAGGGGTGCAGTGGGGACAATAAGGGAACACTGTATCAACATCTGGGGTCCCAAACTTTTCAACATCTTACCAGAGGATATCAGAAACACTGCTGGAACAAGTGTGGAAGCCTTCAAGAGGAAACTAGACAAGTATCTTCACCAGGTGCCAGATCAACCAGGCTGTGATGGATACGTGGGGCAGCGGGCCTCCAGTAGCAACAGCCTGGTTGACCAGGCAAGCACCAGACGAGCCTGGCCCATGGCCGGGCTCAGATAGTAGATAAACTCTCGAAACTCTTCAAAGGTAATTTATTTTATTTTATTATCACACTGGCCGATTCCCACCAAGGCAGGGTGGCCCGAAAAAGAAAAACTTTCACCATCATTCACTCCATCACTGTCTTGCCAGAAGGGTGCTTTACACTACAGTTTTTAAACTGCAACATTAACACCCCTCCTTCAGAGTGCAGGCACTGTACTTCCCATCTCCAGGACTCAAGTCCGGCCTGCCGGTTTCCCTGAACCCCTTCATAAATGTTACTTTGCTCACACTCCAACAGCACGTCAAGTATTAAAAACCATTCGTCTCCATTCACTCCTATCAAACACGCTCACGCACGCCTGCTGGAAGTCCAAGCCCCTCGCACACAAAACCTCCTTTACCCCCTCCCTCCAACCTCTCCTAGGCCGACCCCTACCCCGCCTTCCTTCCACTACAGACTGATACACTCTTGAAGTCATTCTGTTTCGCTCCATTCTCTCTACATGTCCGAACCACCTCAACAACCCTTCCTCAGCCCTCTGGACAACAGTTTTGGTAATCCCGCACCTCCTCCTAACTTCCAAACTACGAATTCTCTGCATTATATTCACACCACACATTGCCCTCAGACATGACATCTCCACTGCCTCCAGCCTTCTCCTCGCTGCAACATTCATCACCCATGCTTCACACCCATATAAGAGCGTTGGTAAAACTATACTCTCATACATTCCCCTCTTTGCCTCCAAGGACAAAGTTCTTTGTCTCCACAGACTCCTAAGTGCACCACTCACTCTTTTTCCCTCATCAGTTCTATGATTCACCTCATCCTTCATAGACCCATCCACTGACATGTCCACTCCCAAATATCTGAATACATTCACCTCCTCCATACTCTCTCCCTCCATCTGATATCCAATCTTTCATCACCTAATCTTTTTGTTATCCTCATAACCTTACTCGTTCCTGTATTCACTTTTAATTTTCTTCTTTTGCACCCCCTACCAAATTCATCCACCAATCTCTGCAACTTCTCTTCAGAATCTCCCAAGAGCACAGTGTCATCAGCAAAGAGCAACTGTGACAACTCCCACTTTATGTGTGATTATCTTTTAACTCCACACCTCTTGTCAAGACCCTCGCATTTATTTCTCTTACAACCCCATCTATAAATATATTAAACAGCCACAGTGACATCACACATCCTTGTCTAAGGCCTACTTTTACTGGGAAATAATTTTCCTCTTTCCTACATACTCTAACTTGAGCCTCACTATCCTCGTAAAAACTCTTCACTGCTTTCAGTAACCTACCTCCTACACCATACACCTGCAACATCTGCCACATTGCCCCCCTATCCACCCTGTCATACGCCTTTTCCGAATCCATAAATGCCACAAAGACCTCTTTAGCCTTATCTAAATACTGTTCACTTATATGTTTCACTGTAAACACCTGGTCCACACACCCCCTACCTTTCCTAAAGCCTCCTTGTTCATCTGGTATCCTATTCTCCGTCTTACTCTTAATTCTTTCAATAATAACTCTACCATACACTTTACCAGGTATACTCAACAGACTTATCCCCCTATAATTTTTGCACTCTCTTTTGTCCCCTTTACCTTTATACAAAGGAACTATGCATGCTCTCTGCCAGTCCCTAGGTACCTTACCCTCTTCCATACATTTATTAAATAATTGCACCAACCACTCCAAAACTATATCCCCACCTGCTTTTAACATTTCTATCTTTATCCCATCAATCCCAGCTGCCTTACCCCCTTTCATTTTACCTACTGCCTCACGAACTTCCCCCACACTCACAACTGGCTCTTCCTCACTCCTACAAGATGTTATTCCTCCTTGCCCTATACACGAAATCACAGCTTCCCTATTTTCATCAACATTTAACAATTCCTCAAAATATTCCCTCCATCTTCCCAATACCTGTAACTCTCCATTTAATAACTCTCCTCTCCTATTTTTAACTGACAAATCCATTTGTTCTCTAGGCTTCCTTAACTTGTTAATCTCACTCCAAAACTTTTTCTTATTTTCAACAAAATTTGTTGATAACATCTCACCCACTCTCTCATTTGCTCTCTTTTTACATTGCTTCACCACTCTCTTAACCTCTCTCTTTTTCTCCATATACTCTTCCCTCCTTGCATCACTTCTACTTTGTAAAAACTTCTCATATGCTAACTTTTTCTCCCTTACTACTCTCTTTACATCATCATTCCACCAATCGCTCCTCTTGTATACTCGGTGTGCGCAGTATTAAAAAAATCTGGGGCCACTTAGTACCTTGTGGGAGTGCCAGTTAAATTAAGCTCGAGCTAGAGCACACAGTGCAGCAAACACCAAGGATTCACTGATGTAATGTCATATTAACACTCCTCTTTTAAGAGGAAAGTGATGTTAACCCCAAGTTTTGGGTCTGTTGATCTCTGTCTATCTCTTTCTGTCTATCTCTGATTATCTGTCTCTATCAGTCTCTGTCTGTCTGTCTGTCTGTCTCTGCCTTTGTCTGTCTCTGTATCTCTTTCAGTCTGTCTCTGTCTATCTCTGTCTCACAGGTACACATAAATACAAGTATAGTAGTGTAAATTACCGAGGATAACCCATAAAATCCAGACAAAGTGCTATAAACCATACCACAGATGGGGTTTGAACCCGCGGTAAGACAGTCTCAAAACTCCAGACCGTCGCGTTAGCCACTGGGCCTATGCTAACCTTCCTATGGTGTAGAAATATACCTAGTTGGACGAATCTTATTGAAGCTAGCTGGCCCAGTGGCTAACGTGATGGTCTGGAGTTTTGAGACACTCTTACCGCGGGTTCAAACCCCATCTGTGGTATGGTTTGTTTGCAATCGTGCCATTACAATTTTGTGAGTCATGTTGACGGCTTTCAGGGGACTTGAGCTAGAGTTCATCACAGCCATGCTAGCGGGAGATTCGTCTGTAAAAACTTACATTTTTGGACACAGTGGTGCCTATGCTAACCTTCCTAGGATGTAGAAATATACCTAGTTGGACAAATCTTATTGAAGATAGCTGGCCCAGTGGCTAACGCGACGGTCTGGAGTTTTGAGACTCTTTTACCGCGGGTTCAAACCCCATCCGTGGTATGGTTTGTTTGCAATCGTGTCATTACGGTTTCGTGAGTCAAAGTGCTATACTCTGCATGAAGATGTGAGTAAACGTGATGACGCAGTCTTCTGGCTCTCTCTGAGACAGAGAGCTAGACAGATAGACAGGGAGCTTGACAGACAGACAAATAGACAGACAGTCATGTTTGTGTACCAGCGAAAACAAAGCAAGGGCGATGCTCATCAAATGTCACATCTAATCTTTTCTTATCTGCTGCACACTCCCCCACCCTCATGTATGCTCATCAAACGTCAGCTCTTATCAGATGTTATCTTATCATGTCACTGTCAGGGGTGGACTTTGTTTTTCATGCTTCAAGGGAACTTATTACCTATTATTATTATTATTATTAGGTATTATTCTTCTCCTCCTCTTCCTCCCCCTCTTCCTCCTCCTTTTCTTCCTCCTTCTCATCCTCCTTCTCTTCCTCCTCCTCTTCCTCCTCCTCTTCCTCCTCCTCTTCCTCCTCCTCTTCCTCCTCCTCTTCCTCCTCCTCCTTCTCTTCCTCCTCCTCTTCCTCCTCCTCCTTCTCTTCCTCCTCCTCTTCCTCCTCCTCTTCGTCCTTCTCTCCGTCCGTCTCTTCCTCCTCCTCTTCCTCCTCTTCCTCCTCCTTTTCCCCCTTCTCTTCCTCCTTCTCTTCCTCCTTCTCTTCTTCTTTCTCCCTCCTCCTTCCTCCCTCCTCCTCCTCCTCCTCCCTCCTCCCTCCTCCTTCCTCCTTCCTCCTTCCTCCCTCCTCCTTCCTCCCTCCTCCTTCCTCCTTCCTCCTTCCTCTCCTCTCCTCTCCTCTCCTCTCCTCTCCCTCCCTCCTCCTACCTTTTCCTACCTCCTCCTCCCTCATTATATACTTCCACATATCCAAAACATTGCTGGAACATATAAATACTTTGTATATATTCCAAGACAATAATAAATGACTAAGGCAGGTGTAAATGTCCACTTGTCAATGTGTTTGTGACAATTTGAGTACAATTTCAGTACCTAATACTAGTGTCAGAACAAAGAATGGTTATGAAATGACAAGAACTACTATAGATTGTAATTATCAGAACATAAAAATTATATAAAATATGAAAAATGGAAAAAAAGGTATATCGGCAACACTTCTGCAAGCGGCAGGACTCCATGTTGCCATCACATGAGCATCCAGTGCCAACTTCTCGGCCTTATATCTCTGTAAGTACTGACCCTAATTTTTTTTTATTCTAAAACACTTAAAAGAATGTGCTCTTTTTTCCTATAAAAAAAAAAAAAGAAAAAAAGATTTTTTTCAAATTATTTGGGGCGCTGCGCGAGTGAACATATATATATGTTTGGACCATTTAAGGGTTAATAAACAAGCATAAAAACCAATGGATTTTAACCCTTTCAGGGTCCGTGCCATAGATCTACGGCTTTATGTTGAGGGTCCAAACCGTAGATCTACGCCATTTGCTCAGCTCATTCTGATAAGCTGTGAGCAGTAAATTTGGGCCTAGATATGAGAGAATACATTTATGTGGTAAGTGTGCACCACATAAAACAAATACTGAAGCACACAGTGTATAATGAGAGAAAAAAACTGAGACCGTAATTTTCGATTAAAACAGCGACTTTGCAGTGTTTTTTCGTATGTTTTTCTGTAGTTGTATTTGTGATTTCTTGGTCTCGTTTGATAGGATGGAAGATGTATTACAGAAATAGAGATGATTTTCACTGGTTTTAGTAATGGAAATTGCTTGAAACTTGAGCTCAAATAAGCAGAATGTTCAATTTTTGCTGATGTTCAAGAGTAAACAAATTACCCCATACATCTAATACACACCAGCTGGTGGGTCTAATATACATTCACAAATGTGGTGATATTATTTATACAATTATTACAATATTGCATAACTAAATCTTCTCTTTTTTGGTTTGAATAAAAATTCATTATGTGAATAAAAAATCAAAATGGAATTCATTTGTAAAGCCTGAAAATGTAACTAATGAACAGAGGAAATGTTAGTTTAGTGCCAGGAATGCCTGCATTGTTTATTCTGGAACCTATTTTGAAATTAGAATATTTTGAACTTTGCATTAAATTGGACAAATTACTAATTTCCGATCACTTTATTTTGTAGTTGAAACAGTTGACATGGCGATTTCTTGTACTCAGTTGATAGAATAGAAGTAATACTAATGAAATAGTTAAGAATTTGGTTGACTGGAATAATGTAATTGGCCTAAAATGGGAGTCAAAGTCGGCAAAATTGCCGATACGTAAATATTATTGACACATCAAAATTTGCGAGAGCATAATTTTGTCAATTTTCCATCAAATTTCGTACTTTTTGTTTTATTGCCTTCAGAAAAAGATTCTCTAGCATTTCATAAGAAAAAATAACAAAATTATTTTTTGAAAATTCCTGGACCCTGGTGTGCACTTTGAAATTTGGCCTGTGGACCCTGAAAGGGTTAAGGAAATGTTTGGATGAATGCTCGGAGTATATGCTCATTCACTGACATACACAGGGAAACTGACTCTCCAAAGCGCGGCGTCCCCGCAGGAAAGGCAGACTAACGCGTCTAATACGGCCGACTTACGAGGCACTGGCCGAAACACAGAGCAAAATTTCCACCCAAAAACCGGCCTATAAATAAAGAGGCCAAAAAACGAGGTTCCTCTGTATTAATAAAAAATACATTTCATAAATATGTAAGATTACAGGTACACATCTTGCTACTCCTACTAACACTTAAGTCACACTACACATACATGTACATGTTTATTTATACACACTCATCTGAGTTTTCTTTGATTTAATCTTAATAGTTCTTGGTCCTATTACTTTTCCTTTTATATCCATGGGTAAGCGGAATAAGAATCTTTCATCTGTAAGCCATACGTGTTGCAAAAGTCAACTAAAATACTGGGAACAATGAGCTAGTCACCCCTTTTTGTGTAATAATTACTAAAAAGAATAAAAAGAAGAAAATTGTCAAAGTGGGAAGTCTGTGCGTGGATGTTGTGCAAATGATAAGAAAGAGATGATTGTGGATGTTATGAATGAGAAGAAACTGGATGTCCTGGCTTTAAGTGAAACAAAGCTAAAGGAGGTGGAAGAGTTTCAGTGGAGAGGAATAAATGGGATTAGGTCAGGAGTTTCAAATAGAGTTAGAGCTAAAGAAAGAGTAGCAATAATGTTGAAGGATAAGCTATGGCATAAAAAGAGTGATTATAAATGTATTAATTCAAGTATTATGTGGAGTAAAATAAAGGTTGGATGTGAAAAGTGGGTTATAGTAAGCGTATACAGGAAGGCCCCGCTTTACGGCATTTCACTTTACGGCGTTCCGCTAATACGGTCATTTCAAATTATGACCAAAACTCGCTATACGGCTCCCCCCACCTGACTTTCTAATACGGTCACCGCGCCCCACCTTGTTTGTTTACATTCTTCGTGAGCTCAGTAAGCACTAAGTCTCTCCATTTTGTCTGGAAACTCCAAAATTTCAAATGTTTTTAAAAGTTATTTCATATTTTATATATAATCTGATAATTATACTTATGTATACCTGTACTTAAATAAACTTACATACTGTGCTGGCATGCAGGTACACATTAAAATCAGTAAGAGTGTCTTATGTCTCCAGACGTCATATTAGTAATGATAATAATAATCATCGTCTCATTTAAATGTCGTATATTACGTTAAATACACATTTTCATTAATCCATCTATGATATTTTTTCAAAATTATATAATAAACACGATACATAACATAAAAAGATGATAAATACACCCCACAATAGAATAAATAAACATAAATATGAGATGTGGTAGCCAGGTAACTTGTACAAGTGATGCCAAGAATAACATTTTCTCTAATCTAACAAGAGAAAATGTGTTACTGGGGGTAACTGTAGAAAATTATTCCTTTTGTATGTATGTAAGTAAGTTTATTCAGGTATACACAAATACAGTTACATAGATTATCAGACATAACAACATATGTGTAGAGAACCTAGGATAACCCAAAAAAGTCAGAGTGACTTATTTCCATTGCCTTCACTCAGAGCTTCATTTCTTCTCAAAATGGTGTTACATGAGAATGGGAGTGTTCTTCTTTATTTATTCTACCGTATCAATGTAGAGACAACCTGTACACAATGTAACTTGTACACAAACCAGACGTGTACACTTTGTTTACAAAACTTATGTTCGCCTGGTTTGTTTACATAACTCTGCGCCTGTCCTCTCTCATGCACTCATTCTTTCTCTCTCTCATTTATTCGTTTTATCTCATTTACTTACTCCTGACCCTACATTAAGACTACAAATATTTTAAGGTAAGTAATGAGTGAACTGTATATACATTTTATCGCTCTGGGATGCTTAAATATCATAGAATATATGTGTGGGTGGGTTGGCCTGGTATGGTAGCCCGGCTGACTACCATACATACCACACTTGATTTTTTACAATAAATACTACTCATCTCACCCAATATTTTAAGGTAAGTAATGAGTGAACTGTATATACATTTTATCGCTCTGGGATGCTTAAATATCATAGAATAGTATATGTGGGTGGGGTGGCCTGGTAAGGTAGCCTGGCTGATTACCATACATACCACACTTGATTTCTTACAATAAATACTACTTGTCTCACCCTAGATTAAGACTATAAATATTTTAAGGTAAGTAATGAGTGCACTATGTGTGTATTGTACTTTTTTATTGTTTTTTGATGCCTGGTTCTATTGCTAACTTAATATATGTTAGTGTAAACTTGTTATCTAGTGTTTGTATGCATTTGTAAGTGGAAAAAAAGGGTGTTCCACTTTACGGCGGTTTCCGCTTTACGGCGGTAGCCTGGAACCTAACCAGCCGTATAAGTGGGGCCTTCCTGTATACACCTGGAGAAGAGAGAAGTGTAGAGGAGAGAGAGACAGATTTTGGAAAATGTTGAGTTAATGCATGGGGAGTTTTGAACCAAGTGTGAGAGTAATGGTGGTTGGGGATTTCAATGCTAAAATGGGTAAAAATGTTGTGGAGGGAATACTAGGTAAATTTGGGGTGCCAGGGGTAAATGAAAATGGGGAGCCTTTAACCCTTTCAGGGTCCGTGCCGTAGATCTATGGCTTTACGTTGAGGGTCCAAACCTTAGATCTACGCCAAAACTCTAACGGCGTCAAATTTAGCGCAAGAAGGCTGGTAGGCCTACATCTGAGAGAATGGGTCTGGGTGGTCAGTGTGCACATTATAGAGAAAATCTGGATGCCTCCATGGCATTGTGGGAACGCAGCCAAAGTAGCTTCGTTCATCATGCCTGGCGGCAAGGAACCTCTCGCTCCCCACTCACTCTCCTGGCGAATTCTGACTCTCCTCTTCACAACTTACAGTTCTAAGACTGATGGAAGTGGATCTAAAGAGGAATTCTATGGCTTTGAACCATATGGTACCATTGTTCCATATGGTACAGTGGTACCATATGGTACAATGGTGCCATATGGTACAATGTACCATATAGTACATTGTACCATATGGTACATTGTACCATATGATACAGGGCACAGGGACCCTAATGGAAATAAGTCTGTCTGACTTTTTTGGGTTATCCTAGGTTCTCCAAACATATGCTGCTAAGTATGACATTCTATGTAACTTTATTTGTGTATACCAAAATAAACTTACTTACGATGCCACATGTGCTTGAGTAAGTTTATTCAGGTGTACAGAAATACAGTTACATAGATTATCATATAGCAGCATATGTATAAAATCCTAGGATAACCCAAAAAAGTCAGGGTGACTTATTTCCATAAGGATCCCTGTATCTGTACCATATGGTACCCTGTACTATATGGTACCCTGTACTATATGGTACCCTGCACCATATGGTATGCTGCACCATATTGTACCCTGCACCATATGGTACCCTGCACCATATGGTACCCTGCACCATATGGTTCCCTGCACCATATGGTACCCTGCACCATATGGAACCCTGCACCATATGGTACCCTGTACCATATGGTACCGAAGATTTACTGTTATGCAGACTACTGCATTAGTGTAGAAATGGTATAAATAATATCGGCGCACTTGGGAAAGAATATTAGACTCACCAGTTGACATGTATTGGAGGCTTAGCATGATTTGTTTACTTTTGAACTTTGGTAAAAATCGAACATTTCTGCTACTTTGAGCTCAATTTCAATGTACTTTTCATTGTAAAACCAGTCAAAATCATCTCAATTTCTGTAATATGTCTTCCATTCTATAAAATGAGATCAAGAAAACTAGAATACAACAATAAATACCATATGAAATACAGTGCAAAGTCGCTGTTTTAATCCAAAAACACGGTCAAAGTTTTTTTTTCTCATTACGCACTGTGTGCTGCAGGATTTTTTTTATACTGTGCACACTGACCACATAGATCCATTCTTAGATATGTAGGCCTACCAGCTTTCTCTCACTAGATTTGAGGGCGCTAGAATTTAGGCGTACTAGTACGCCAAAAACCCTGGGTCGTAAGACGTACTAGTACGTCCGAAACACCCAAAGGATTAAAAGACATTATTCGTCATAAAGTTACAAATGACTTGTACCTGTTTATCAGGTCTTCACTCCTATGTCTGCCAACATCATTGCCTCCAGAACTGAGACAGATAATAGGATTGCTCCCATTACCTCTCATGATGTCGTCCAGACAGCTAGCAGTATCCTTCATCCCAGCCTCAGGACTACACACACACTTCCCCCTATTCCTATCCCTAAGATGCCCTATCCATAAACTTAATCTGACTGTCCCCAACTAAAACAGTGTCCTTACTTCGACTGGCGGTGTGCATGACGTTCTCGACGGTCTTAGTAGAAATGGTCTTCACTGACTGGCTTCACTGTGTCATTAACAATTGTCTTTCTTGGAAGATCATGGGTGGTTGATTCACATTCGTCTGATAACAAGGAAAAAGAGTTGCTAGTTTTCACAGTAGTGTCCTGGACCTTCTTCATCCTCAGCTTTGTCCCTTCAGATCTGACTAGCATCCATTTATTGTGCCGATCATCGGCGACATTGTTCTAGGGATAATCCTTGCACATACCCGTCAGTTGTTGAATTTCTCTTCTTGATTCTGTTAATTCTGCTTTAAGCTGGAGATATAGCTGCTCATAGTTGAGGGAAGCCATCATCACGGTTCAGTTTCCCAGAGGGGGAAAAAATTTTGAGCATTGCCTGTGGGATACTTCCCCAATTCTGGCCTCTGCCTGGCTGTGGGTTAACCCTTTGACTGTCGCAACCCCAAATCCTGAGGTGTCTCCTGGTGTCACAAAATTTAAAAAAAAAAAATTATTTTTTCTTATGAAATGATAGAGAATCTTTTCCCGATTGTAATGACACCAAAAAAAACGAAATTTGATGGAAAACTGATGGAATTATGCTCTCGCGAAGTTAGCGACCTCGGCGCTGTTTACAAATCGGCGATTTCGCCCACTTTGAGCCCTATTTTCGGCTAATTCCATTGTTCCAGTCGCCCAAACTCATAGCTATTTCTTTAGAACTCCATTTTTTCTATCGATTGAGTACAAGAAACTGCCCATTTACCAATTTCAACTACCTAATAACGTGGGCAGAAATTTGCAATTTGGCCAATTTCACGAAAACTAAAAAATATGACAATTTCAAAATAAGGTCCAGAATGAACAATGCAGACATTCCTGGCTCTAAAATAACATTTTCTTTGCTCATCAGTCATGTCTCCAGGCCCCTCTGATATTACTCTAGCTTTCTATTTTGAATTTTTATTCAAACAAAAAATAGAAGACTTACTATTATGCAGACTACTGCAATACTGCAGTAATTGTATAAATAACATCAACCCATTCATGACTGCATATTAGAATGGCTAGTTGGACATTTATTGGACAATGGCATCATTTGTTTACTTTTGAACATTGGCAAAAATCAAACATTTCCCCTACTTTGAGCTCCATTTCTAGGTTCTTTTTATAGTAAAATCAATCAAAATTACCTCTATTTCTATAATATGTTTTCCATTCTATCAAATGAGACCAAGAAAACGAGAATACAACCATAGATACTATACGAAAATAGACCACAAAGTCGGCATTTTAATTAAAAAAAACGGTTGGAGTTTTTTTTTTCTCATGCACTGCATGCTCCAGGATTTTTTTTATATGGTGCACACTGACCACACAGACCCATTCTCTCACATGTGGGCCTACCAGCTTTCTCCTGCTTGATTTGAAGCCGCTAGAATTTACGAGTATATATACGTCAAACACGGTACCTCGTAAGTCGTATATATACGGCCGCGACAGTCAAAGGGTTAAACCATTGAGTCAACAAAAAATCAAAGTAAGGTTTACCACTTAATTTTATCTTAATTAGGGAAAAGGCCTTAAAGTTTAAAGGAGTGTGTGATAAGGCAGGAATACCTGAAAAAGAGTGTATGTTTAGCACAGGCTGGTTCCACAACTTAGTTTCATAATAAGTTACATAATATTTAGTTTTCTGGTGAAAGTGCTTCAGCTCATCATTCAGCAGGAAATTATTTCTGAGGGTGGCTGTGAGCCACATCGTGTTTAATGCTGATGAGACAAGTGCTTTTTTTTTTTTTGGAAGAAAATTCCAACAAGAACTTACAGACCGGGCCGCGGGGGCGTTGACCCCCGGAACTCTCTCCAGGTAAACTCCAGTCAGCAAGAGAAAAATGCATCAGGCTTCAAGACAGCAAAGGATTGCTTCACCTTGCTCCTTTGTGGTAATGCATCAGGTGATTTCAAGTGTAAGTCTATGGTTATTTACCACTCTAAGAATCCTCGTGCTTTGTAAAGTGTAGATAAAAACACCTATCAGTAATTTGGAGGTCAAACCAGCCAGCATGGACGACAGAGAAAACATTTATTGACTAGTTTAAGCATCACTTTTTTCCTGAAGTCAAGTGTTACCTGCACAGCAAGAATTTGCATTCAAGGTTCTCTTCATTCTTGATAATTTCCGTACTCATCCACAAGCTTTACTGAATGTGACCTCACATGTATAAGTTGTATTTTTACTTCCAAATACAACATCGTAACACAACCACTGGATCGGGGAGTTATTAAGTCATTTAAGTGTAACTACACAAAAAAAGTTATGAGAAACTAGTTGCATCACTGGGCTAGGACTCCAACCTGCCAGTACCAAGTTTCTGAAATAAATTTAACATTGCAGATCCCATCAGCTGTGCTAGAAGCGCATGGAATGAAGTGCCCCAATCAACATTAAATGCAGGATGGAGAAAGTTATGGCCTTCTATAGTTAATTCTTTCACCGGTTTTTCCTTGCTTGAGAGTCAGGTTCAGGAAATTGTTGAACTGGCAAGGAGATTACCAAGTGATGGTTTTGAAGATGTGAATAAGCTCTTAGAAAGATGATGATGATGATGAAAAGAGGAGTCCAGAGGAAATGTTGGCAGAGCTTGATGCACAGATACAAGGGAGCCACATAACAGAAGACGATGAAGAAGAACCTCAAGAACAACAGTTAACATTGCAGCAGTTATGCGAGCAGTTGCATGTTGCTGCTAAACTAGCTGACTTTTTCACTGAAGAGGACCCTGACCAGCTGATGATGCCTTACTGTCAGCTGTATAATGTTCTGCAGGATAGCCCAGAGATCCATTACAGAATTTATGCACATTCCAATACAACCATTGACTTTAGTACCAGAACCTCTACCATCCATGTCTGCTGACAACCTACAACCACCTACCTCAGCCCAGTAGGGCCATACCATGCATCTCCACTCTCTTCACAACCCACAAACACCAGCACCCATAATTTAAGGTATGAAATACAGTGGACCCCCGGTTCGCGAAGCCATCGGTATCCGATAAATCCGGTATCCGAATTATTATATCGCAAAAAATTTGCCTCAGTTCCTGTTACAAAACCCGGTATGCGATACGATTCGTATGAGACGTGTCCAGTGTTTACAAGCCAGCCAGTGTGCGCGCATCTAAGGATACATTCGGTACATTCTATATTATCCATATTATCACTGTTTTTGGTACTTGTTTCTGCAAAATAAGTCACCATGGGCCCCAAGAAAGCTTCTAGTGCCAACCCATCGAGACCAAGGGTGCTAATGACTATTGAAATTAAGGAAATGTGTGCAAAGCGGCTTGAAGTGCAAACCTTTTTTGATGAAAATCACCCTGACACAGCTACTGCAAGTCGTGTTGGCAACCTGTACACTGACAATGTTGTGAACCACTTTAGGAAAGTCATAAAGGAACGAGAGGTACAGGCCTCTATGGACAGATATGTTGTGCGACAGAAGTCCAGTGACTCTCAAGCTGGTCCTAGTGGCATTAAAAGAAGAAGGGAAGTAACCCCGGAAAAGGACTTGCTACCTCAAGTCCTGATGGAGGGGGATTCCTCTTCTAAACATTAAAAACTTCTACACTCTCCCCTCCTCCCATCCCATCAATCATCACCAGATCTTCATTAAAGGTAAGTGTCAGTTATTCTATTGTTATTATTGTTATTGTAATTATTATATTGCATTAAACTTAATATATCATGTGGTAAAAGATTTTTTTTTCATACTTTTGGGTGTCTTGCACGGATTAATTTGATTTCCATTATTTCTTATGGGGAATATTGATTCGCTTTCCGATAATTTTGGTTTACGATGATTTCTCAGGAACGGATAAATATCGTGAACGGGGGATCCACTGTACTATTTTTTCTGCTGCATTTGTAGTCTTAAGCAGTAAAAACATATTATATCACAACAAGGAACTACAATTGCATATTCACTTTCATTTTTGTAAGATCTGTTGATCTAAAAAAAAAGTTGTTTGGCTTCTTGGGGGCTCCGAGGAATGTAACCATATTTTTCCCATAAGTTTTTCAGTTTATCTAACGTAGTTTTTACCTAACGGCGTTTTCAGGAACGTAGCTACCGTGTAATATAACGGTCTGCTGTATAAAGCTGTAGTATAGCCACTGGACTCCTTTTATTTACACTTCTTGATATAAATCCCAATAATCTATTTGCCTTATTACGCACGCTGTGTAGTTTTAAAAATAGGCTAGATAAATACATGAGTGGGTGTGGGTAGGTGTGAGTTGGACCTGATCAGCTTGTGCTGCTGGGTCTGGTGGCGTGCTCCATCCTTGAGTGGAGGTGACCAGACTGGGTGGGTCATTGGGCTAATCCAGGGGGGGGGGGAATTGGGCTAATCCGGGGGGGGATTGGGCTAATCTGGGGGGGGGGGGGACATGGACCTGCTCCACATGGGTTAGTAGGCCTGTTGCAGTGTTCCTTCTTTCTGATGTTCTTATGTTCTAAGGTTGCTGCTTAACATAACCCCGAAGTCCTTTTTGCATTCTGTATGGCTAAGTTCTACATTATTAAGCTGATAGGTGCTATGGTTATGAACATTCCCAAGCTTTAGAACTTTGCACTTATTTTCATCTGCCACTTTTATGATCATGAATGGAGTTTGTCTAAATCCTCCTCAAGTTCTGTGACATCTACGTTTGAATCAATTATCCTACGTATCTTCGTGTCATCAGCGAATTTGCTCATTTCACTAGTAAAATTTGCTCCTATCACTATTAAAATTTGCTCATATCACTAGTAAAATTTGCTCATATCACATTTATAAACAGGGAGGCTCCATGACCCTCCCCCTCCCCTTTTTCCGGCCTCTATCTGCACCCAAAACACTATACGAGTGCTCTACCTAAACTTGAAAGGCTTCTCCTCAAACTAGGGCCTTACAGATAAACGTGAAGGCACCAAAACCAATAAAATAACCTATGGCCTAAACTTAATCACCATCCCTACTTACACAAACACCAAACTGTGATGTCTTATGAAATCTTGCTCCAGCTGCTGCACTTCCCATATTCACTCAAAAACACCTCTCCTGCTCCTATCCTGGCTACTCTCCAGGACCAATACATGTCTGGTTTCGGAACAAATCACGTAAACTGACATATATGGAGCGTTTTATATACACACATTTTCTACAATACCTTGCATAATACCCATATAAGAGTGTTGGTACCATTATACATTCCCCTTTTTGCCTCTGTTTGTCAGCTAGAGCAAATAGCATGGCAAACACCAGTGATTCACTGATGTCATGTCATATTAACACTCACATTTTAAGAGGAAAGTAAAAAGAGGTTAGATAATTACATGAGTAGATGTGGGTGGGTGTGAGTTGGACCTGACTAGCTTGTGCTACTAGGTCATATGCCATGCTCCTTCCTTCAGTGGATGTGACCTGACTAGGTGGGTCATTGGTTTCAGCCAGGAGGGGGGTGACATGGCCCTGCCTTGCATGGGCCAGTAGGCCTGCTGCAGTGTTCCTTCTTTCTTATATTCTTATGTATTCGGCTGGCTGGCTTTGGCTGTCTCTGTCTGTATTTCTTCTTTCTTTCTTTCAACACACCAGCCATATCCCACTGAGGCAGGGTGGCCCAAAAGGAAAAACAAAAATTTCTCCTTTTACATTTAGTAAAATCTACAGGAGAAGGGGTTACTAGCCCCTGTCTGTATTTGTCTGTCTATATCTCTGTCTATCTCTGTCTCCCACATGTACTCGTAAGTACAGTTATTATACATAATGTAAATTAGCTAGGATAACCCAAAAATTCCAGGTCAAGTGCTATACAGTGTTTGTAGATATAAGACATAAACATAATGCAAGTACAATAGCAGTGTCACTTGCTCAGCAATCAGGGAGCGACACATTAACCACAAACCAAAAGGTTTACTAGCCACTCCGTGAGACAGAGACAAGCAGATGGAAAGACAGACACACACAGGCAGACAGTAAGACAGACAAGCAGAACTAGACAGACAGATAAACAGAGCTAGACAGACAGATACACAGATAGACTGACAGACAAACATACAGAGACATGTTTGTGTACAACAGTAAAAACATATAAAACCAAGGTTCCCTTCAGCAGCTCACATTCATCAAATGTCACTAGCTGTCACTTGTTATCTGACCCTTGTCATATCACCATTCTTCAAGGAGTTTCATACTCCAATGTGTCTAAAACATTCTGGGACCTATAAATTTTTTTTTTTTCCCTCAACAAGTCGGCCGTCTCCCACCGAGGCAGGGTAACCCAAAAAAGAAAGAAAATCCCCAAAAAGAAAATGCTTTCATCATCATTCAACACTTTCACAACACACACACATAGTGTGAGTAGTGGAGCGTGGAGGGGTAGTGAAGGACTGGAGGGGGTGGTGGAGGAGCGTTGAGTTGTAGTGGAGGAGTGTGGAGGGGTGGTGGAGGAGTGTGGGCTTTTGCAGAGGTGCTCAGAATACAACAGTTTAGAAGCATATATGTATAAAGATACACAACATATCCCTCCAAACTGCCAATATCCCAAACCCCTCCTTTAAAGTGCAAGCATTGTACTTCCCATTTCCAGGACTCAAGTCCGACTATATGAAAATAACCGGTTTCCCTGAATCCCTTCACTAAATATTACCCTGCTCACACTCCAACAGATCGTCAGGTCCCAAGTACCATTCGTCTCCATTCACTCCTATCTAACACGCTCACGCACACTTGCTGGAAGTCCAAGCCCCTTGCCCACAAAACCTCCTTTACCCCCTCTCTCCAACCCTTTCGAGGATGACCCCTAGCTCGCCTTCCTTCCCCTATAGATTTATATGCTTTCCATGTCATTCTACTTTGATCCATTCTCTCTAAATGACCAAACCACCTCAACAACCCCTCTTCTGCCCTCTGACTAATACTTTTATTAACTTCACACCTTTTCCTAATTTCCACACTCCGAATTTTCTGCATAATATTTACACACACTGCCCTTAGACAGGACATCTCCACTGCCTCCAACCGTCTCCTCGCTGCTGCATTTACCACCCAAGCTTCACACCCATATAAGAGTGTTGGTACTACTATACTTTCATACATTCCCTTCTTTGCCTCCATAGATAACGTTTTTTGACTCCACATATACCTCAATACACCACTCACCTTTTTTCCCTCATCAAGTCTATGATTAACCTCATCCTTCATAAATCCATCCGCCGACACGTTAACTCCCAAGTATCTGAAAACATTCACTTCTTCCATACTCCTCCTCCCCAATTTGATATCCAATTTTTCTTTATCTAAATCATTTGATACCCTCATCACCTTACTCTTTTCTATGTTCACTTTCAACTTTCTACCTTTACACACATTCCCAAACTCATCCACTAACCTTTGCAATTTTTCTTTACAATCTCCCATAAGCACAGTATCATCAGCAAAAAGTAACTGTGTTAATTCCCATTTTGAATTTGATTCCCCATAATTTAATCCTATCCCTCTCCCGAACACCCTAGCATTTACTTCTTTTACAACCCCATCTATAAATATATTAAACAACCATGGTGACATTACACATCCCTGTCTAAGACCTACTTTTACCGGGAAGTAGTCTCCCTCTCATCTACACACCCTAACCTGAGCCTCACTATCCTCATAAAAACTCTTTACAGCATTTAGTAACTAAACCTGTATTCCCTGGAACGCAGGAGGGAGAGATACATGATTATATACACCTGGAAAATCCTAGAGGGACTAGTACCGAACTTGCACACGAAAATCACTCAGTACGAAAGCAAAAGATTTTGCAGACGATGCACCATCCCCCCAATGAAAAGCAGGGGTGTCACTAGCACGTTAAGAGACCATACAATAAGTGTCAGGGGCCCGAGACTGTTCAACTGCCTCCCAGCACACATAAGGGGGATTACCAACAGACCCCTGGCAGTCTTCAAGCTGGCACTGGACAAGCACCTAAAGTCAGTTCCTGATCAGCCGGGCTGTGGCTCGTACGTTGGTTTGCGTGCAGCCAGCAGCAACAGCCTGGTTGATCAGGCGCTGATCCACCAGGAGGCCTGGTCACAGACCGGGCCGCGGGGGCGTTGACCCCCGAAACTCTCTCCAAGTAAACTCCAAGTTACCACCTATTCCATATACTTGCAACATCTGCCACATTGCTCCCCTATCCACTCTATCATATGCCTTTTCTAAATCCATAAATGCAATAAAAACTTCCCTACCTTTATCTAAATACTGTTCACATATATGCTTCAATGTAAACACTTGATCTACACATCCCCTACCCACTCTGAAACCTCCTTGCTCATCCGCAATCCTACATTCTGTCTTACCTCTAATTCTTTCAATTATAACCCTACCGTACACTTTTCCTGGTATACTCAATGAACTTATTCCTCTATAATTTTTACAATCTCTTTTGTCCCCTTTCCCTTTATATAAAGGGACTATACATGCTCTCTGCCAATCCCTAGGTACCTTCCCCTCTTTCATATATTTATTAAACAAAAGTACCAACCACTCCAACACTATATCCCCCATGCTTTTAACATTTCTGTCATGATCCCATCAGTTCCAGCTGCTTTACCCCCTTTCATTCTACCTAATGCCTCACGTACCTCCCCCACACTTACATTCTGCTCTTCACTCCTAGAAGATGGTATACCTCCCTATAAATACTTTGTATATATTTCTAGACAATAGTAAATAACCAAGGCAGGTGAAAATGTTCACCTGTCAGTGTGATTGTTACTATTTGAGTACTATTTCAGTGCATAATAGTAGTGTCAGAACAAAGATTGGCTATGAAGTCACAAGAACTGTTATAAATTGTAATTATCAGAACATAAAAATTATATAAATTAAAATAAAAATGAGAAAAAAAGGTAAATCGGCAACACTTCTGCAAGCGGCTGGACTGGATGTTGCCGTCAGGTGAGCATTTAGAGCCAACTTCGTGGCCTTATGTCTCGGTAAGTACTGGTCCTAATTTTTTTTTGGTCTTATACCACAGAAAATTGCCCTCTTTAATTTATAAACAAATTTTTTTTTTTTTATTTTTAAAAATATTCGGAGCGCCACGCAGGTGAACGTAGATCTACGTTTGGACAGTGTAAGGGTTAATTGAAGGGGTAATTTTTTGTTGATGTTATGTTCGTGTTAGTTTAAATGGTTTATAATTTTGTGTTTTAGTTTTGTCTTATGAGTATTAGCATGTATCTAACTTATTGATTGTTAGAAGTGTTAAATATTTTTATAGGTGAGTTGTTTGTAAATCCTACAACCCCCTTCCTCTCCTATATTCCATTCATGTCTCCTACCTCTCCTTTTTTCTGTTCATCCTGTTTTTTCCTTCCCTTTTCATCTCTCTTATGTCTCCCTCCACCTTACCTTTTAACCTCATCTTACTTTGCAACTCCTTTTTCTTTGCTTTTCTCTTCCTGCCTACTCATGCTCTTTTGTTTATAGTATAGTGGACCCCCGGCCTACAGTGCCCCCCACCTACGTTAAAACTGACCTTCGATGCTTTTCAGCATAAAAATTTGACCCTGACGTACGTTGAAAAACTCGACCTAAAGCATTCGTCCGGTACGCGTCCACATGTCTGTCCCCTGAGTGTGCCTTAGCTGGCCTGCCTTCAGTTAGTGTGCCAGTGTTTACAAGCCAGAGCGGTTGTTCTCACGCATACTTTCGGAACATTTTGTAGTATTCCAGTGTTTTTAGTGCTTCTAACTGCTAAATAAGCCACCATGGGCCCAAAGAAAGCTTCTAGTGCCAACCCTGTGGTAAAAGGGTGAAAGTTACTATTAAAATGAAGAAGAAGATAGTGAATAAATACGAAAGTAGAATGTGTGCCTCTGAGCTGGCCAGGTTGTACAACAAACCCCAATCAACCATTTGTACTATCCTAGCCAATAAACAGGCAATCAATGAAGTTGTTGTTGCAAAAGGTGCAAGTATCTTTACGAAACACAGATCACAAGTGCTCGAAGATGTTGAGAGACTGTTATTGGTGTGGATAAACGAAAAACAGATATCAGGAGACAGTATCTCTCAAGCGATCATATGTGAAATGGCAAGGCAGTTGCACAAGGATTTAATTAAGAAAATACCTGCAACTAGTGGTGATGTGAGTGATTTGAAGGCCAGCAAAGGTTGGTTTGAGAGATAAGAATCATGGTGGCATGCATAGCGTGATAAGGCATGGTGAGGCTGCCAGTTTGGACCAAAATGCAGCTGAAAAACATGTGCAGGAATTCAAGTACATAGACACTGAAAAATTAAAACCCCAACAAGTGTTTAATTTTGACGAAACAGGCCTGTTTTGGAAGAAAATGCCAAACAGGACCTACATTATACAGGAGGAAAAAGCACTCCCAGGACACAAGCCTATGAAAGACAGGCTTACTCTTTTGTTGTGTAGTAATGCTAGTGGGGATTGCAGAGTGAAGCCTCTACTCGTGTATCACTCTGAAACTCCCAGTGTGTTCAGGAAAAACAGTGTTGTCAAGGCTAATTTGTGTGTGATGTGGAGGGCAAACAGTAAGGCATGGGTCACTAGGGACATTTTCTATGACTGGTTTTACCATGTGTTTGGCCCCACTGAAAAATTACCTCCTGGAAAATAAATTGAGCCTTAAGTGCCTCCTGGTATTAGACAATGCTCCTGGTCATCTTTCAGACTTGGCAGATCGAATTTCAAGGGACCTGAGTTTTATCAAAATCAAATTCTTGCCTCCAAATACCACTCCTCTCCTCCAGCCCATGGACCAGGAGGTCATTTCAAATTTCAAAAAATTGTACACCAAAGCAATGTTTCAAAAGTGCTTTGAAGTGACCTCAGACACTCAATTGACCCTAAGAGAGTTTTGGAAAGATCACTTTAGTATCTTCAGTTGTGTAAACCTTATAAGTAAGGCTCTGCTCGGAGGAAATTATGGCCACAGTGTGTTCAAGAGAGGGATTTTGAAGGGTTTGGGGCTAACCCTGAGATACCTATGCCAGTTGTGGAATCTGTTGTGGCAATGGGAAAGTCCATGGGGTTGGAGATTAGTGGGGAGCATGTGGGAGAGTTGGTGGAGGAGGACAATGAAGAACTAACCACTGATGAGCTGCAAGAGCATCTGCAACAGCATCTGCAACAGCAAGAGGCCACAACTGAGGAAATTGCTTCAGAGAAGGGGAGAGAGAAATTGAGGAAGTTGCCTTCTTCAAAGATTAAGGAAATGTGTGCAAAGTGGGTTGAACTGCAAACCTTTATGGTAGAAAATCACCCTGACACAGCTATTGCAAGCCGTGCTGGTGACATTTACAGTGACAATGTTGTGAACCACTTAAGAAAAATCTTAACTTTTTGACTGTTTCGGTTGTATATATACGTCTTACGAACCACCGTGTTTGACGTATATATACTCATAAATTCTGGCGGCTTCGAATCAAGCAGGAGAAAGCTGGTTGGCTCACACGTGAGAGAATGGGTCTGTGTTGTCAGTGTGCACCATATAAAAAAAATCCTGCAGCACGCAGTGCATAATGAGAAAAAAAAAACTCTGAATGTTGTTTTTAATTAAAATGCCGACTTTGTGGTCTATTTTCATATATTATTTATGGTTGTATTCTCATTTGACAGAATGGAAAACATATTATAGAAATAGAGGTGATTTTGATTGGTTTTGCTATGAAAAGAACCTTGAAATGGAGCTCAAAGTAGGGAAAATGTTTGATTTTTACCGATGTTCAAAAGTAAGCAAATGATGTCATTTTCCAATACACCTACCATCCGACTTACGACCTGCTCGACATACGTCCACTCAACTTACGACCGTGCATCTGGCAGCTGTGCTGGGCCGGCTGATGCACAGCGGCGGCAATGCGTCATGCAGGCAGCATCAGTTTGAGTAACCCTGTCCTATCAGCAGCATCATACTGTACTAACTGGACAGTAAATTTCACCATGGTCCCTAAGATGAAGTCTGAATCTTGCACTGGAGATTGTGGCAAGAAAGACTCTTACTCTCGAACTCTCTATTTGTTTTCACTTGCACATAAACCTGTCTGTATCTGTCTGCCTATATATCTGTGTATCTCTGTGTGTCTGTTTATCTGTCTGTCTACCTGTATGTCTGTCTTTCTGTCTACCTGTGTCTATGTCTACCTGTGTGTCTGTCTTTCTGTCTACCCGTGTGTCTGTCTTTGTCTACCTGTGTGTCTGTCTTTATGTCTACCTGTGTGTCTTTGTCTACCTGTGTGTGTCTTTCTGTCTACCTGTGTGTTTGTCTGTCTACCTGTGTGTCTGTCTACCTTTGTGTCTATCTACCTGTGTGTCTGTCTACCTGTGTCTGTCTGTCTGTCTGCTTGTCTCTCTCAGAGCCACTCATTAAGAGTGTAATTGGTCTTGAAGATGCCATATTAATAATGATAATAACAATAATAATCACTGAGGCGCATTGAATGTGTATTAAATGTTAATATAGACATTTTGCTTAATCCATCTATGATTTCTTTTTCAAAATTATATAATAAACATGCTACATAACATATAAACATATAAATTAACAAATATGAGATGTTTTTCTGGTCGGCTTGACAGAGTGAACAGGAATCATTCGTGTCTGGGCTGGTAACAACAACAACAACAACGTTTGTTTACATAACTCGCCAACCTTCTACACACACATTCATTTATTCATTTAATCTTGTTTACTCACCTCTCACTCTACATTAAGACTGCAGATATTTTAGGGTAAGTAATGAGTGGACACGATTATTATGTTATAGTTTAATAATAATAATATTATTAATATTAGTACACATGTAATATTGTAATAATAATAATAATTATTATTATTATTATTAATTTTGGGCACTGGAGCACAGATCCACTGTATAGCACTTTGTCTGAATTATTTGGGTTATCCTAGGTAATTTATACTATGTATGATAACTTTACTTACGTGTACCTGTGAGAACTTTACTTACGTGTACCTGTGAGAGAGAGAGAGAGAGAGATAGAGAGAGATACATAGAGAGAGATACAGAGAGAGAGAGATACAGAGAGAGAGAGAGATGCAGAGAGAGAGATGCAGAGAGAGAGATACAGAGAGAGATACAGAGAGAGATACAGAGAGAGAGATACAGAGAGAGAGATACAGAGAGAGAGATACAGAGAGAGAGAGCGAGAGCAAGCGAGCCACATTGTCAGCCAATCACCCACCCACCCGGCCAGCCAGCCAGCTACGTATTACACATGTTCCAGAGTTGTTTCTCTTTACTTAGGGTATGGGTTATACTACATTCTGACAGGATGACACTACCAGTGGTATTCTCCCATTCCACTGTGTCGACAATACATAAAGATAACAGTAACATATGATACTGTATGAGATGTAAAATTTATAATACAGTTCACTACCATGTATACATTATATACAGTACATAAATAATTAAATTATAAGAATAGAAGTAAATTATGGTAAAAAAAATGAAATAATGATGGTACATTACATTACAGTATTATGTAGGTAGTTTATATAGGAAAAGTTTGACATTATGCCCTGCCCAGTGTGTCGGCAATTTTCAAAGGTTCGACTTGCGTCCATTTTGACTTACGACCGGTTGGTCGGAACCAAGCTTGGTCGTAAGTCGGATGGTAGGTGTAAATGTCCAAGTAGCCGTTCTAATATTCAGTCATGAATATTTTGACATTATTTATGCAATTATTACAATATTGCCGTAGTCTGCATAACAGTAAATCTTCTATTTTTTGTTTGAATAAAAATTCAAAATAGAAAGTAAGAGTTATATCAAAGGGGTCTGGAGATGTGACTGATGAATAAAGAAAATGTTACTTTAGAACCAGGAATGTCTATTTTGTAATTGTCATATTTTTTTAATTTTCTTGAAACTTGCCAAGTTGCAAATTTCTGACCACGTTATTGGGTAGTTGAAATCGGTAAATGGGCAGTTTCTTGTACTCTATCGATAGAAAAAATGGAGTTCTAAAGAAATAGCTATGAGTTTGGTCGACTTGAACAATGGAATTAGCAGAAAATATGGCTCAAAGTGAGCAAAATCGCCGATTCGTAAATATTGCCGAGGTTGCTAACTTCGTGAGAGCGTAATTCCGTCAGTTTTCCATCAAATTTTGTTCTTTTGGTGTCATTACAATTGGGAAAAGATTCTTTATCATTTCATTAGATTTTTTTTTTTTTTTTTTTTTTTTTTTTTTTTTTTTTTTTTTTTTTTTTTTTTTTTTTTGCGACACTAGGAGACACCTCAGGATTTATGGTTGCGACAGTCGAGGGGTTAAAGGAACGAGAGGTACAGAGCTCTGTTTACAGATTTTTGGTGCAACAGAGGTCCAGTGACTCTCAAGTTGTTCCCAGTGGCATTAAAAGAAGAAGGGAAATAACCCCAGAAAAGGACTTGCTACCTAAATTCCTAATAGAAGGGGGGAAGGGGATTCCCCTTGCCAAAAATAATAACCTCCATCATCTCCCCTCCCATCCCATCACTCATCAACAGATGTTCAATAAAGGTAAGTGTCATTTATTCTTCATTACACAATAATATATATTATGCATGTCTTTTTTTTTGTGTGTAGGAAAATGTATATTTCATGTGATAAAAATATTTTTTTTTATATACTTTGGGATATCTGGAACAGATTAATTTGATTTCCATTATTTCTTATGTGGAAAATTAATTCAACCTACGATCATTTTGTCTTAAGATGGACTGTTGCAACCCCCAATCCTGAGGTGTCTACTGGTGTCGCAAAATTTAAAAAAAAAACAAATTATTTTTTCTTATGAAATGATAGAGAATCTTTTCCCGATTGTAATGACACCAAAAAAACAATATTTGATGGAAAACTGACGGAATTATGCTCTCGCGAAGTTAGCGACCTCGGTGATATTTACAAATCGGCGATTTCGCCCACTTTGAGCCCTATTTTCGGCTAATTCCAGTGTTCCAGTCGACCAAACTCATAGCGATTTCTTTAGAACAACATTTTTTCTATCGATTGAGTACAAGAAACTGCCCATTTACCGATTTCAACTACCCAATAATGTGGTCAGAAATTTGCAATTTGGCTAATTTCACGAAAATTAAAAAATATGACAATTTCAAAATAAGATCCAGAATGAACAATGCAGACATTCCTGGTTCTAAAATAACATTTTCTTTGTTCATCAGTCATGTCTCCAGGCCCCTCTGTTATTACTCTTGTTTTCTATTTTGAATTTTTATTCAAACAAAAAATAGAAGACTTACTATTATGCAGACTACTGCAATATTGTAATAATTGTATAAATAACATCAACCCATTTATGACTGCATATTAGAATGGCTAGTTGGACATTTATTGGACAATGACATCATTTGTTTACTTTTGAACATTGGCAAAAATCAAACATTTCCCCTACTTTGAGCTCGATTTCCAGGTTCTTTTTACAGTAAAATCAATCAAAATCACTTCTATTTCTATAATATAATTTCCATTTTATCAAATGAGACCAAGAAAACTAGAATACAACCAAAAATATTATACAAAAATAGACCACAAAGTCGGCATTTTAATTAAAAAAAACGGTCGGAGTTTTTTTTTTTCTCATTATGCACTGCGTACTCCAGGATTTTTTTTATATGGTGCACACTGACCACACAGACCCATTCTCTCACAACTGGGCCTACCAGCTTTCTCCTGCTTGATTTGAAGCCGCTAGAATTTATGAGTATATATACAGTGGACCCCCGCATACCGTTGGCCTTACATAACGTTAAATCCTCATACCGATACATTTTATCGCTAAGATTTTGCCTCGCATACCGCTAAAAAACTCCGCTCAACGCTGTTCATCCAAGAGGCGTCTAATGTGCGGCCTGAGCCAGCCTCACATGTTCCGCTGGTAGCATTGTTTACCAGCCAGCCTCTGCGGTAACATCCAAGCATACAATCGGAACATTTCGTATTATTGCAGTGTTTTTGGTGATTTTATCTGCAAAATAAGTGACCATGGCCCCCCAAGAAAGCTTCTAGTGCCAACCCTACAGCAATAAGGGTGAGAATTACTATAGAGATGAAGAAAGAGATCATTGATAAGTATGAAAGTGGAGTGCATGTCTCCGAGCTGGCCAGGTTGTATAATAAACCCCAATCAACCATCGCTACTATTGTGGGCAGCAAAACGGCAGTCAAGGAAGCTGTTCTTGCCAAAGGTTCATCTGTGTTTTCGAAACAGAGATCGCAAGTGATGGAAGATGTTGAGAGACTCTTATTGGTATGGATAAATGAAAAACAGATAGCAGGAGATAGCATCTCTCAAGTGATCATAAGTGAAAAGGCTAGGAAGTTGCATCAGCATTTAATTAAAAAGATGCATGCAACTAGTGATGATGTGAGTGAATTTAAGGCCAGCAAAGGTTGGTTTGAGAGATTTAAGAAGCGTAGTGGCATACATAGTGTGATAAGGCATGGTGAGGCTGCCAGTTCGGACCACAAAGCAGCTGAAAAATATGTGCAGGAATTCAAGGAGTACATAGACAGTGAAGGACTGAAACCTGAACAAGTGTTTAATTGTGATGAAACAGGCCTGTTTTGGAAGAAAATGCCAAGCAGGACCTACATTACTCATGAGGAAAAGGCACTCCCAGGACATAAGCCTCTGAAAGACAGGCTTACTCTGTTGATGTGTTCCAATGCTAGTGGTGATTGCAAAGTGAAGCCTTTATTAGTGTATCACTCAGAAACTCCCAGAGCATTCAGGCAAAAGAATATCCTCAAGGCTAATTTGTGTGTGCTGTGGAGGGCAAACAGTAAGGCATGGGTCACTAGGAACTTTTTCTATGACTGGTTACACCATGCATTTGCCCCCAATGTGAAAGATTACCTAACTGAAAAGAAATTAGACCTTAAGTGCCTCCTGGTGTTAGACAATGCCCCTGGTCATCCTACAGACGTGGCAGAGCGACTTTATGGGGACATGAGCTTCATTAAGGTGAAGTTTTTGCCTCCTAATACCACTCCTCTCCTGCAGCCCATGGACCAGCAGGTTATTGCAAACTTCAAAAAACTGTACACAAAAGCTCTGTTTGAAAGGTGCTTTGTAGTGACCTCAGAAACTCAACTGACTCTAAGAGAGTTTTGGAGAGATCACTTTAATATCCTCAATTGTGTAAACCTTGTAGGTAAGGCTTGGGAGGGAGTGACTAAGAGGACCTTGAACTCTGCTTGGAAGAAACTGTGGCCAGAATGTGTAGACCAAAGGGATTTTGAAGGGTTTCAGGCTAACCCTGAGAGGAGTATGCCAGTTGAGGAATCCATTGTGGCATTGGGAAAGTCCTTGGGGTTGGAGGTTAGTGGGGATGATGTGGAAGAGTTGGTGGAGGAGGACAATGAAGAACTAACCACTGATGAGCTGCTAGATCAACTTCAACAGCAAGAGGCCAGACCTGAGGAAACTGGTTCGGAGGAGGGGAGAGAGAAATTGAAGAAGTTGCCTACTACAAAGATTAAGGAAATCTGTGCAATGTGGCTGAAAGTGCAAACCTTATGAATGAAAATCACCCTCACACAGCTATTGCAAGCCGTGCTGGTGACTATTACACTGACAATGTTGTGAAACACTTTAGGGAAGTCATAAAGGAACGAGAGGTACAGGCCACTATGGACAGATATGTTGCGCGACAGAAGTCCAGTGACTCTGAAGCTGGTCCTAGTGGCATTAAAAGAAGAAGGGAAGTAACCCCAGAAAAGGACTTGACACCTCAAGTCTTAATGGAAGGGGATTCCCCTTCTAAACACTAAGACTCTCTCCTCCTCCCATCCCATCAATCATCACCAAATCTTCAATAAAGGTAAGTGTCATGTAATTGTGCATGCCTTTTTCAGTTTGTGTGTATTAAAATTAATATTTCATGTGGTAAAAATTTTTTTTTTCATACTTTTGGGTGTCTTGCATGGATTAATTTGATTTCCATTATTTCTTATGGGGAAAATTCATTCGCATAACAATAATTTCGCATAACAATGAGCTCTCGGGAACGGATTAATATCGTTATGCGGGGGTCCACTGTACGTCAAACACGGTACCTCGTAAGACGTATATATGCGGCCGCGACAGTCAAAGGGTTAATATCGTAGGTCGGGGGTCCACTGTATTTTGTTCCTCTTACTTTTATTCTCCCCTTCCCCATTTACTATATTTTCTCAATTTCTCTATATTTTTTATTTTATTGACTTTATTTGTGCTTCTGTGTTACTAAAAAAATTATGTATTTATGTAAAAATATTGACATAAATACTTTGTATTGATGACTTGAATGGATGTAACAGGAGCCTGAAGTGGAGAGTGTCATTCATCTACTAACCAGCTACATCAGAGAATTGCTCCAGCGTTGCCGTCAGTATCGCGATCAACTTCTGGCCTCTTGCTTAACTCTTATTCTTAAGCTGCCCCTCCGCATAGTCCAAGACATTTTTCCACAACTGGCGGCTGCATTACAGGTTAGTGCCCGTTTTCTTTGTAGTTTAGTTATTGGTACATTATTTAGGCTCTGATAAATGCTGTATATCTAATTCTGTACCTATATATATTGCACACTTTTCTTAATAGATAAGATAACTTCTTAAAATATATTGTTATCTTTGCCAGTACTCTTGTATTGTGTGTGTTGTCTTGTTTCCAGATTAATCCTTAAACTGTCCAAATGTAGATCTACATTCACGCGCATAGCGCTCTGACTTTTATTTTCCCCATTTGAAAGCATGTAAAAAAACGTAGATCTACGTTCAGAGCCCCTCGCACGTGAACGTAGATCTACATTTGGACAGTTTAAGGGTTAAAAGTTAACTCATGTCTACTAATTGAAAGTATTTCCATGGGGCAAGAAAATGACATGGATTTGAACCCCTGATTATACAGAATCTCTCAACTAAATTTATACCGTTTTTAATGGCATGACAGATGTGTGGCAGAACATGGATAGCTACAGAATGGCATGAGTTGAATGGAAGATTAGAGAAAAGTTAATAGTGTAGTAGATAAGTGTGTGTAGGCAGTTGTAGGCATAAATACATATGGAAGTCTTCAAATTTTGCACAGTAGTTTGTTTTTGGTAAACACATTCCTCAAGCCAAGTTAGTTGCATCTTACCCATGCATACCTGTTCACAGGTACTCATGCTCCCTCCTTCCTCTGTGTAGCTTGGGGCATGCTTCTTATTTTGAAAAACATTTTTAACAGTTTTCTTATGGCTTAGGCACCTCTACTTTTGCTGTAGTTTTTATAATTGCTAAGGTACCTGTAGGGATCTAAGGGAATTTTTATGCAAGTCTTTTGACATTAATAATTGAAGTGATGCTGGTTATTACAACTTGATGTGATAGAAGTTGCAAAGGTTAGTGGACGAGTTTGGGAGGGCGTGTAAAGGAAGAAAGTTGAAAGTGAACGTAGGTAAGAGTAAGGTGATGAGGGTATCAACGAGCTAGGTAAAGAAAAATTGGATATCACATTGGAGGGAGGGAGTATGGAAGAAGTGAATCTTTCTTTCTTTCAACACACCGGCCATATCCCACCAAGGCAGGGTGGCCCCAAAAAGAAAAACAAAAGTTTCTCTTTTAGATTTAGTAATTTATACGGGAGAAGGGGTTACTAGCCCCTTGCTCCCGGCATTTTAGTCGCCTCTTACAACACGCATGGCTTACGGAGGAAGAATTCTGTTCCGGAAGAAGTGAATGTGTTCAGATATTTTGGAATAGACATGTCAGCAAGTAGTTTTATGAAGGACAAGGTTAACCATAGAATTGATAAAGGAAAAGAGGTGCATTGAGGTTTCTGTGGAGACAATGTTATCCATGGAGGCAAAGAAGGGAGCGTACGAAAGTATAGTGGTACCAACACTCTTAAATGGGTGTGAACCATGGGTTGTAAATGCTGCAGCAAGGAGGAGGCTGGAGGCAATGGAGACGTTGTGTCTAAGGGCAATGTGTGGTGTAAATATTATGCAAAGAATTCAAAGTGTGGAAATTAGAGGAGCTGTGGAGTTACTCAGAGTATTATTCAGAGGGCTGAAGAGGGGTTGTTGAGGTGGTTTGGTCATTAGAGAGGATGGAGCAAAATAGGATAAATTGGAAGGTGTGCAAGTCTGTGGTGAAGGGGAGGAGGGGTAGGGGTCATCATTGGAAAGGATGGAGGGAGGGGGGTAAAAGAGGTTTTGTGTGCAAGGGGCTTGGACATGAAGCAGGCATGTGTGAGCATATTATAGGAGTGCATAGAGACGAATGGAGTTTGGGACCTGATGAGCTGTTGGAGTGTGAGCAGAGTAATAGTTTGTGAAGGGATTCAGGGAAACTGTCTTATGTGTGTGTGTGTTTTGTACTCACCTAGGTTTGGTTGCAGAGGTTGAGTCACAGTTCCTTGCCCCGCCTCTTCACTGGCCGCTACTGGGTCACTCTTCCTGCTTCATGAGATTTATCATATCTCTTCTTAAAGCTATGTATGGATCCTGCCTCCATTACATCACTTCCTAGACTAGTCCACTTCCTGACAACTCTGTGAACTGAAGAAATACTTCCTAACATCCCTGTGATTCATCTGAGTCTTCTTCCAATTGAGACCCCTTGTTGCTGTGTCCCATTTCCGTAACATTCTGTCTCTCTCCACCTTATTGATTCCTCTCAGTATTTTATATGTCGTTACCAAATCCCCCCTTCTCTCCTGTCTTTCAGTGTCGTCAGGTCGATTTCCCTTAACCTCTCCTTGTAGGACATACCCCTTAGCTCCAGGACTAGTCTTGTTGCAAACCTTTGCACTTTCTGTAGTTTCCTTACATGCTTGGCTAGGTGTGGGTTCCAAACTGGTGCTGCATACTCCAATATGAACCTTTCTTACACAGTGTACAGGGCCCTGAATGATTCCTTATTAAGATGTCGGAATGCTGTTCTTAGGTTTGCTAGGCACCCATATGCTGCAGCAGTTATTTGATTGAGGTGCACCTCAGGAGATGTGCCCAGTGTTACACTCACCCAAGATCTTTTTCCTTGAGTGAGGTTTGTAGTCTCTGGCCCCCTAGACAGTACTCCATCTGCAGTCTTCTTTGCCCTTCCCCAATCTTCATGACTTTGCACTTGGTGGGGTTGAACTCCTGGAGCTAGTTGCTGGACCAAGTCTGCAGCCTGTCCAGATCCCTTTGTATTTCTGCCTGGTCCTTATCTGATTGGATTCTCATCAGCTTCACATCATCTGCAAACAGGGACACTTCGGAGTCTATTACTGACTCCTGTGGAACCCCGCTCGTCACAGGCGCCCACTCTGGCACCTGTGTGTGTGTGTGTGTGTGTCTGTCTGTCAGTGTCAATCATTGCTTTCTTACTGGTTCTGGCGCTGAGTGATCTAGTTCACTAAAGTTCTCTGTAAATGTCACAGCTACAACTACTCAAACCAAGTTAGTTCACGGACATACATAATGAATGAAAGGAAATAAAATGAGCACAATAATGCATTGTCATAGTTTGTGGAAAAGCAAGGAAATAAGTAGTAGAGTAAATGCTAATGTAAAATGTTGAATGTTGCTGAATTTAGACCATAATGGTCTGCTGACTGGCCATTTTAACTCCTTGAGGGTCCAGACCCCTAATCCAAAAATTCCCCACAGGTCCAAGAATTTAACCCTTTGAGGGTCTGTCCCATAGTTCTACAGCATTGAAGCCAAGGTCCAAGCCATAGTTCTGCGCCATGAGCTCAGCTCACTGAGATCAGCTGTGAGTGGTCAATTTGGGCCTGGATGTGATAGAATACATCTATGTGGTAAGTGTGCACCACATAAAACAAATCCTGCAGCATGCAGTGCATAATGAGAAGAAAACTGTGACCGTATTTTTGGATTAAAACAACGACTTTGCAATGTTTTTTCATATGTTTTTTACAGTTGTATTCTTGGTTTCTTGGTCTCATTGGATGGAATGGAAGATATATTACAGAGATAGAGATGATTTTGATTGGTTTTAGTACCGCAAATAGCTTGAAACTCGGCTCAGAGTAGCGAAAATTTTCGATTTTTGATGATGTTCAAGAGTAAACAAATGATGTCACGCGTCCAATATTCATCAGCTGGTGGGTCTGATGTACGTTCATGAATGCACTGATATTGTTTATACAATTATTGCAGTAGTGCATAACAGTAAATTTTCTATTTTTGGCATGAATAAAAAATAAAAATGGAATTAATTTGTGATGCCTGAAAATGTCACTAATAAACAGAGGAATATTAGTTTAATACCAGGAATGCCTGCATTGTTTATTCTAGACCCTATTTTGAAATTAAAATATTTTGAACTTTGTGTGAAATTGGACAAATTACCAATTTCCCATCTCTTTATTGGGTAGTTGAATCAGTTGACCGGGCGATTTCTTGTGCTCACTTGATAAAATAGAAGTAATACTAGTGAAATAGCTAAGAATTTGGTTGACTGGAATAACGTAATTGGCCAAAAATGGCAATCAGAGTGGGCAAAATCACTGATGCAGCAAAATTTGTGAGCATAATTTCATCAATTTTCCATCATATTTTGTACTTTGTTGTATTGCTCTAGGAAAAAGATTCTTTACCATTTCATAAAAAAATTTTCCTTTTTTTTTTTTTTTTTTTTTTTTTTTTTTTTTTGAAATTCATGGACCCCTGTGGACACGTTTCTGATCGGAAGTCTGGATCCTGAATGGGTTGAAAAAATATATACTTCTTGTGAAATGGTAGAAAAACTTTTTCTGAAGCTAATAAAACAAAAAGTATGAAATATTGATAAAAAATTTATGAAATTATGCTCTCACGAATTTTGCCCACTTTGGGTCCTATTTTCATCCAATTACATTGTTCTATCAGACCTAATTCTTAGCTATTTCACTAATATGTGTTCCATTTTATCAACTGAGCACAAGAAATCGCCCAAGCAACTATTTCAACTACCCAATAAAGTGAAGAGAAATTGCTAATTCGCCAATTTCGCTCAAATTTCAATATGTGCCAATTTCAAAATGGGGTGCACAGTGAACAATGCAGGCACATTCCTGGCACTAAAATAACATTAACTCTGTTTATTAGTTATGTTTGCAGACTTTACACATGAATTCCATGTTGATTTTTCATTCACACAATTTTTATTCACAAAATATATAACAGTTACTGATATGCAATATTGGAATTACTGTATAAATAATATCAGTGCATTCATAAATGCATATCAGACCCACCGGTTGATGTGTATTGGATGTGTGACATGATTCGTTTACCCTTGAACATCGGCAAAAAACGAACATTTTTGCTACTTTGAGTGCAATTTCAAGCTATTTTCTCTTCTAAAATCCATCAGAATCTTGTCAATTTCTGTAATCTACCTTCCATTCTATCAAATGAGACCAAGAAACTGAGAATAAAACCACGAAAACCATATGAAAATACACCGCAATGTTGTTGTTTTTAATCAGATACACAGTGGCAGTTTTTTTCTCATTATGCACTGCTTGCTGCAGGGTTTGTTTTATGTGGCGCACACTTACTGCATCATTCCATTCTCTTATATCTAGGCCGAAATTTACTGCTGACAGCTTATCTGAGTGAGCTGAACTCGTTACATAGAACTATGGCACTGATCCTGGCTTCAAAGCCGTAGAATTACGGACCCTCAAAGGGTTAATGATTGGAATCAGATGGATTTGTATCCTACAGACCCCAGAGAAAAGATAGGTGAAAGTAGTAATGCAGAAGATGAGACAATAGGTTGGAAGAAGCAAGTATTAAGAGAAGCTGAAAGCTGTATTTGAAAGCAGTCTTCCTATATGTAGATGATAACTTTGTTGTGGGAATTGCTTTATTTTATGGAGTGCTAAATCCATGTGGATCATTAATCTCAAAGAGCAAGGAAGGCACAATTCTGTGTCTGCTGTTTGCTGCACAATCTGACTTGCCTGGCTGTTGGTGAACTTTTTTTTTCATAATAAAATCAGTGAAAACTGAAGCAGTTGTGTATATTAAGATGAAAAGTGGCAGGAGCTGCTGCATGTGCTAGAAACAGATAAGAGGTAGTCAGGGACACACATTTATTTTATAACATTTATTATAGAAAAATCTGAACAAATTTAATCATGTGGTGTAGCATGATTAAATATGGTGGTCAACCTATGGGTTTAGCAAATTTTTTTTTTAATTTAATAATAAAAACCATATGCTATTAAAGTGTTTCTAATGCAGTATTTTGAAAGGCTTAGTAAACCACTCTTAGCACCATATCTTGAGTACCTGCTCAATCACCAAGTTAGGACCTACCTACCTACCTAATACTATTTAGCGCAGTTGTTCAGTTAACTACAGCTCTGGACATTGAAAAACACCTTTGATATTACTGTTTTTTTTTTTTTTCGTGGTTTGCAGATGGCTTTGCAGCTTGGTGTTAGTTACTTACCACTAGCAGATGTGTGTGTGTCAGCTCTTCAGGTGTGGACTGAGCAGTTACCTCATGATATGCTACAGCAACATTTACCATTGGTCATGCCCCTTCTCCTGCCATACCTTCGTTCCCGGGGTGCTGCAATAAGTTTTTATATTTTACTTTGTGATTGTAATAATTGTACCAAGATTCAGTAATTTTCTAACATTGTTTACAACACTGTTTCTTGGAATTTTTCCTGAATTTGAATATATATTTAAAAAAATATTTAAAATGTGTGTATTTAAAATATTTTGTGAAGGGATTCAGGAAAACTGGTTAGCCTGACTTGAATCCTGGAGGTGGGAAGTACAGTGCCCATATTTTAAAGGAGGGGTTTGAGATAATTTTTATTTGGAGTGACATGTAAACTGTTCTATCAGTGATTATGTGTGATTGACTATGAAAGTGTTTCTTTATTTTTTTGGGTCACCCTGCCTCGGTGGGAGACAGCTGACGTGTTAAAAAAAAATTAAAAGAATTACTTAAGGAAAACATTTTGATGTTTTTCTGTTACAGTAGTTTGAGCATGACCAAAGCATAGAGATGTTGCAGCTCTGAGTATCATTGAAGCCTTTTAGCTGTTGTCATGAATCACTGTGTTACTGAGGCCAGGATCCCTCATAGTTTGATGTCATGAGCTCAGCTCACTCAGATTAACTGTGATCTGTATAATTTGGCCTTGATGTAAGAGAATGGGTCTGCACGGTGAGTGTACACAGTATGAAAAAAATCCTGCTCCACATGGTGCATGATGGGAAAAGCAGAACTCTGACCATGTGTTTGGTTTATAATAGTGAATTTGGGGTGTTTTCTAGGATAGTTTGTATGGTTTCATTGGCTGTTTCTTGGTATTGTTTGATAGGATAAAAGACATCATTGAAGTAGTGATGATATTGATGGGTTTCAGGACTGGAATTAGCTTGAAACTGAGCTCATGGTGCATGATGGGAAAAGCAGAACTCTGACCATGTGTTTGGTTTATAATAGTGAATTTGGGGTGTTTTCTAGGATAGTTTGTATGGTTTCATTGGCTGTTTCTTGGTATTGTTTGATAGGATAAAAGACATCATTGAAGTAGTGATGATATTGATGGGTTTCAGGACTGGAATTAGCTTGAAACTGAGCTCAAAGTAGCAGAAATACAGTGGAATCTTGACTTGCAAGTTAAATCTGTTCCATGACCTAGCTCATAACCCACTTAGCTCATATGTCGAATCAATTTTCCTCATTTAAATTAATTGAAATGCCATTAATCCGTTCGAGCGGAATTCCTGCTCTTGGGAGACAGGACAAAATACTTCAGTATGATGCTAATATCAACTCTACAGCTTATTTATCTATCACAGTTCATCTAATATGACAATAAACAATGTTAATAACATAGAAACATGATATATACTCTAGAATAAATAAAATGTCAATACATACATGACTAGTGGTGGCGGCAGCAGCAGCCATTTCCCCCTCCTGCTCTGACTACATATCTGACTACATATAAGAGAAAGCAGAGTGTTTGTGAGACTAACTGCACTAGATCGCTAGTTTCATAAGGAAAACACTAAAACAATGTACAAAATTTATTAATAAGAAATATTGTATAAAAACATATTAAAACATAATAGAGAAAATGTAAAGAAATTAAGTGGTTATTGTATGTATAAAGTACGTATACACACTTACCTTGGAGCAGATGCTGGCAGAGATTGAGGGTGGTGGAAGATAGGCAGGGCAGTGTATGTTGTCGGTGGCCTTATAAACCTCCAACAACAACATTGGAGGAGTTAGTTTCTTGTCCTTTTTCCTATTGATTAATCGCTTAACTTACTTGCTACACTTCATCGCTGAACTTAACTGCTAGAATTGTTTTTTTGTTTTTTTTATTTCACTTTTCACTTGATTTACTTGCTACACTCTTAATGCTACACTCCTCCATCCTTGTTTGTGTTTATATATGATTTCATGCTTTAATTACATGGACATTATCATCTTTTTCTTCTAAGCACTGTCCTTGCACTTACTTTCTTAGGACCCATGGTTAGAAACAAGAAATTTGCCAAAATAACTGCAGAAAATGGAAGGAAATCATGATAAAATCTCCTTCCACAGTGAGGTAAACATGTGCACTGCTCACCAAATGTTTTGCTGCTCATGGCACCAACTAATGGCAGCTTTCTGAAGTTTCTTCTTATTGCTATTATTACATATTGTTGTTATTATTACTATTATATTGTACAGTGCAACCTCCTCGGTTTTTGTTTGCCCAGGTTTTCATCGAATTTGGTTTTTGATGACTTTTTCATCAAAATTTTGTCAGAGTTTTCATTCATCACCTCGGTTTTCGTCAGTCTGCCGTACTGAACGTGTCTGCCTGCCCGCACCCACACAAAGCATCCCACACATTCTGAGTCAGTCTGGCTTTGTTTCTCGTCGAGTGAGCATTACCCTGTGCGTTCATCCAAAACATATCGTAATAATTCATTGTATTTTGTGCTTGCGACTGCTAGATAAGCCACCATGGGGGCCAAAGAAAGTTCCGATAAAGAAGGCGAGAAAATCGATAGAATTCAAGAAAGAACTCGTTGCAAAGTACGAAAGTGGTGTATGTGGGGTTAATCTCGCCTGGATGTACGGGAAGTCCTCATCAGCGATCAGTTCCATCCTGGCGATGAAAAAAGAAATGAAGGAATAAATGTGGTAATGAAACAGAGATCGCAAACAATTGAAGATGTTGAGAATTTGTTGTTGGTGTGGACAAAAAACAGTTAGCGGGAGATAGTGTTGTGGAGGCGATAATTTGCATAAAGGCAAGGCAGTTGCATGCAGATCTCGTAAAGAAAATGCCTGGAACGACTGCTGCTGTTAGTGAATTTTAGGCCAGCAGAGGCTGCTTCAACAAATTCAAGAAGCGATCTTGCATACACAGTATGTTAAGGCATGGCGAGGCTGCAAGTTCGGATAAACATGTGGCTAAAGAATTCGTTGCTGAATTCAAGAAGTATGTAAAGGCTGAAGGATTCCTCCTCCAGCAAGTCTTCAATTGTGATGAAACAGGCTTCTTTTGGAAGAAAAATACCAAAGAGGACCTATGTAACTCCGGAGGAAAAGGCACTGCCAGGACACAAGCCTATGAAGGATACCTGGAGACCTGGAGAGAGTTCCGGGGGTCAACGCCCCCGCGGCCCGGTCTGTGACCAGGCTAACTGTTTTGTTCTGTGGTAGCACTAGTGGGGATTTCAAAGTGAAGCCTTTACTGGTGTATCACTCTGAAAATCCCTGAGTGTTGAAGAAAAATAATGTCATCAAGAGTAAATTGTGTGTGATGTGGAAGGGTAACAATAAGGCATGGGTCATGCGGCAAATTTTCATTGAGTGGGTCAGTGGAGTGTTTGGCCCAATGTGAAGAAATACCTGGAAAATCATTTGCCACTCAGGTGCCTCCAGGTAATGGACAGTGCTCCTGCTCATCCTCCAGACTTGGAAGACCAATTGTTGGAGGAGTTTAGTTTCATCACAATGAAGTTTTTGGCCCCTAATACCACTCCTCTCATCCAGCCCATGGACCAGCAGGTCATTTCAAACTTCAAAAAACTCTACACCAAAGCAGTTTTTCAGAGGTGCTTTGAAGTGACCTCAGACACTTAATTGACCCTAAGAGAGTTCTGGAGGAATCACTTCAGTATCCTCAATTGCATAAGCCTTATAGATAAGGCTTGGGAGGAAGTGACTTCTAGGACAATTAACTCTGCTTGGAGAAAACTGTGGCCAGAATGTGTCCAAGATAAGGATTTTGAAGGGTTTGAGACTGACCCTTACAACCCTATGCTTGTTGTGGAATCTACTGTGGCTTTGGGGAAGTCCATGGGGTTGGATATGAGTGACTAAGATGTAGAAGAGTTGGTGGGCAACCACAGGGAGGAGCTAACCACTAAAGAGCTGCAACACCTTCAACTGGAACAGCAACAGGTTGCAGCGGAGGAAATTCCTTTAGAGGAGGAGGAGGAAGAGAGAGGGGAGAACGTGCCTTCTGTGATTAAGGACATGTATGCAAAGTGGAGTGAGTTGCAGAGTTTTGTGGATAAATATCACCCTAACAAAACTGTTGCAAGCCATGTCTCTAACATGTTCAATGACAGTTCCTTGTTCCAATTTAGGCAAATCTTAAAGAGATGCCAGAAACAGACTCTGTCTGGACAGATTTTTTGTGTGACAGGGGTCCAGTGCCAGTAAAAGACAAAGAAGGGAAGTAACCCAGGATAGGGACTTGACACCTAAAGTCCTTATGGAGGGTGATTTCCCTTCCAACCAATAACCTCTCCTCCTCCCGCTCCTGTCCTCGCATCTCCCATATGCTAACAAAAGTCTTCAATAAAGGTAAAAGTGATATAAATGTTCATTTTCCCATTTTATTAGTCCTTTATATTTATTTCTCATTGTGTTCTGTATGTAAAACTATAGTTATTCTCTCTAAAACGTATTTTTTGTTAATATTTTTGGGTGTCTGGAACTGAATAATTGGATTTTCATTATTTCTTTTGCGAAATATTGCTTCAGGTTTCGTTGAATTTGTTTTTTGTCATACTTTCTGGAACGAATTGATGACGAAAACCGAGGTTCCAATGTATTAATATAATATTATTATTATTATTATTATTACAGGTCCGCCATCACAAATCCGGCAGTCAGATATCCAGTTCTATCAGTTATTCAGCACTAATTTCGCCTAGCATAATTTCAAATTTCCAGGGTTGCTACACCAACTTGCTTGTACTGTTTGGTGGCTCTACTTGCTGCATAAGCCATTCTAGTATCTTTTTCTCCATTTATTGTTATAACCTGCTTGCATTTAGCCCCAGCCTTGGTTCCAACGAATTAAAGAAATGCTTTTCATTGTGTAAAGCACCTACACAGTACATTGTCCATTAAAGATAAGGTGGCTTTGAAGCCACTGTCGGTTGCCATGAGCTCAGTCTCGTGATGCAGAGGAATAAGCTTTATTATTATGCTAATATCAACACTATGGCTTATTTGCCTATCACAATTGATTTAATATGACATAATAACATAATAAACAATATAAATAACATTAAAACATGTTAAATACTCCAGAATGAATAATATTTGGCATAATACCGAGCAGTTCGATGGAGGTATGAAGAGGATATGGGATATAAGTACCATTCTCCTATCCCTGTCTTGGGGGCTTGTATTATAGAAAATGAAGTATACCAGAGGGCTAACTGTGATAAACACTCGTACTGCACCATAAAACTGAAACAAAAAAGCTTTTTTCTCTGCATATATAATCTCACACAGCAGCATATGTGTAGAGAACCTTGGATAACCCCAAAAAGTCAAACAAAGTGGCTTATTTCTAGTACCTGGCTTTGGCTAGCCATGTATGATATTTGATAAATATGTCATTCCCAGGTGAGGTAGAAATGTTGGGCATGTTTCTTTACACCTGTTGTCTGTGTTCACTCATCAGTAAATGGGTACCTGGGTGTTAGTGGACTGGCGTGGGTGTTATCCTGGGATGCTGACCTAATTTGCCTGAAATGCTTAGCATAACAAGGGGCTTTCTATATACAGTGGACCCTCAACTAACGGTGGCATTATGTAATGGCAAATTCGTCTAACGGCGCTTTTTGGCATTAAAAAAAAAGTCTCTACCAACGGCGAAAAACTCTACCAACAACATTCGTCCGGAACGTGTCCATGCGCCGGGAGCGCGGCCTGGGCGGGCCCAGCCACTCCAAGACTTGGTGTGCCATTGTTTACAAGCTGTTGCAGTCGATTCCACGTGTGCCTGCCATATATTTTGGATTATTCCAGTGTTTTTAGTGCTTGTAACCACTAAATAAGCCACCATGGGCCCCAAGAAAGCTCTTAGTGCCAAGCCTGTGTTAAAAAGGGTGAGAATTACGATGGAAATGAAAGAGATAATTGAAAAATACGAGAGTGGAGTGCGTATGTCTGAGTTGGAAAGGCAATACAACAAATCACATTCAACCATCAGTATTATCTTGGCGAACAGAAAGGCAATCAAGGAAGCTGTTGTTGCGAAAGGTTCAAGTATGTTTTCAAAACGGAGACTGCAAATAATCCAAGGTGTAGAGAGACTTGTTGGTATGGATAAAAAAAAAAAATTATCAGGAGATAGTGTTTCTCAATCTTTAATTTGTGAAAAGGCAAGGAAGTTGCATGATGATCTCATTAAGAAAATGCCTCAAAATAGTGCTGCTGCTGCTGAATTTGAGGCCAGCAAAGGCTGGTTTGAGAGATTTAAGATTCGTAGTGGCATACACAGTGTGGCAAGGCATGGTGAGACAGCCAGTTCAGACAAAAAAGTGGCTGAAAAATATGTGAAGGATTTTAACCCTTTCAGGTTGAATGTCGAAAATTTTTTGGAAAAAAAAAATTATTTTTTCATATGAAAAGATAGAGAATCTTTTCCCGATCATAATGACACCAAAAGGTTGAAATTTGATGGAAAACTTACGGAATTATGCTCTTGCGATGTTAGCGGTCTCGATGTTTACGCATTAGCGATTTCACCCACTTTGAGCCCTATTTTTGGCCAATTCCTGTGTACTAGTCGACAAAAATCATAACATTTCGCTAAAACTTCATCTTTTCTATCGAATGAGTACAAGAAACTACCCATTTACCGATTTCAACTATCCAATAAAGTGATCAGAAATTGGCAATTTTGCCAATTTTACACAAATTTCAAAAGATGCCAATTTCCTAATAGGGTCCAGAATAAACATGACAGACATTCTTGGCACTAAAATAACATTTCCTCTGTTCATTAGTCATGTCCCCAGGCCCCTCTTACATTTCTTCTGCTTTCCACTTTGAATTTTTATTCTCACAAAAAATAGAAGATTTACTGTTATGCAGGCTACTGCATTAGTGTAGAAATGGTATAAATAATATCAGAACACCTGTGAAAGAATATTAGACTCACCAGTTGACGTGTATTGGACGTGTGGTATGATTTGTTTACTTTTGAACTTTGGCAAAAATAGAACATTTCTGCTACTTTGAGCTCAATATCAAGGTACTTTTCATTGCGAAACTAATCAAAATCATTTCAATTTCTGTAATATATCTTCCATTCTATAAAATGAGACCAGGAAAACTTGAATACAACCATAAATACCATATGAAAATACAGTGCAAAGTCACTGTTTTAGACCAAAAACATGGTCAAAGTTTTTTTTTCTCATTACACACAGTGTGCTGCAGGATTTTTTTTTATACTGCGCACACTGACCACATAGACCCATTCTTTCATATGTAGGCCTACCAGCTTTCTCTTGCTAGATTTGAAGGTGCTAGAATTTAGGCGTACTGGTACATCAATAACCCTGGTGCGTAAGCCATTCTAGTACGTCGGAAACCCTGAAAGGGTTAAGGAATACATAGAGATTGAAAACTTAAAACCTGAACAAGTGTTTAACCCTTTGACTGTCACAAGCCCCTTTCTGAAGCTGTCATTCTATGTCGCAAAATTTTTGTGAAAAAAAAAATATTTTTTCTTATGAAACGATAGAGAATCTTTTCCCGGTGGTAATGACACCAAAAGTACGAAATTTGGTCAAAAACTCACGGAATTACGCTCCCGCAAAGTTATCAGTCTCGGCGACATATATGCATCGATGATTTTGCCGAATTTGAGCCCTGTATTTTGCCAATTCCGTTGTTCCAGTTGACGAAACTCATAGCTATTTTTTTAACCTCCATTTTTTCTATCAGTTGAGTACAAGAAACTGCTCATTTACCAATTTGAACTCCCCAATAAAGTGGTCAGAAATTGGCAAAATGGCCAATTTCACGCAAATTAAAAAATGATACTAATTTCAAAATGGGGTCCAGAATAAACAGACATTCTTGGCACTAAAATAACATATCCTCTTTTCATTAGTCACATCTCTAGGCTGCTCTTATATTACTATTGCTTTCTATTTTGATTTTGTATTCATACAAAAAATACAAAATTTACTGTAATGCAGACTAATGCATTATTGTAAAAATGGTGTAAATAATATCAGTGCACTAGTAAAAGAACATTAGACTCCCCAGTTGACGTGTATTGGATGTGTGGTGTAATTCGCTTACTCCTGAACATTGGCAAAAATCGAACATTTCTGCTACTTTGAGCTCAATTTCAAGGTCGTTTTCTTCGTGAAACTAATCAAAATCACCTCTATTTCTGTAATATGTTTTCCATTTTATCACTTGAGACCATGAAAATGAGAATACAGTGATAAATACTATACGAATACATGTATACACCTCAAAGTTGGCGTTTTAATCCAAAAAACCTCTCGTTTTTTTTCTCATTATGCACTGCCTGCTGCAAGATTTTTTATGTGGTGCACACTGACCAAACATACCCGTTCTATCACATGTGGACCTACCAGCTTTCTCCTGCTTGATTTGAAGCTGCTAGAATTTACGCGTATGAATACGTCTGAAACAGTGGCGCGTACGACGTATATATACGACCTAAACAGTCGAAGGGTTAATTGTGACAAAACAGGCCTGTTTTTGAAGAAAATGCCAAACAGGACCTACATTAATCAAGAGGAAAAGGTACTCCCAGGACATAAGCCTATGAAAGACAGGCTGACATTAATGTTGTGCAGTAATGTTAGTGGTGATTGCAAAGTGAAGCCTTTATTGTTGTATCACTCTGAAACTCCAAGAGTGTTCAAGAAAAACAATATTGTCAAGGGTAATTTGTGTGTGCTATGGAGATCAAACAGTAAGGCATGGGTCACTAGTGAATTTTTCTTGGACTGGTTTTATGGTGTGTTTGGCCCCACTGTGACAAAATGCCTCCAGGAAAAGAAATTGTCATTCAAGTGCCTCCTGGTAATGGACAATGCTCCTGCTCATCCTCACAGCTTGCAGGAAGAAATTGCAGGGGAGTTTGGTTTCGTTAAAGTGAAGTTTTTGCTTCCTAATACAACTCCTCTCCTCCAGCCCATGGACCAACAGGTCATTTCAAACTTCAAAAAACTCTACACAAAAGCAGTGTTTCAAAAGTGCTTTGAAGTGACCTCAGACACTCAGTTGACCCTAAGAGAGTTTTGGAAAGATCACTTCAATAGCCTCAGTTGTGTAAGCCTTAGGAGTAAGGCTTGGGAGGGAGTGACTAAGAGGACCTTGAACTTTGCTTGGAGGAAACTGTGGCCAGAATGTGTATAAGAGAGGGATTTTGAAGGGTTTGGGGCTAACCCCCAGGAGGCTATGCCAGTAATGGAAGCTATTGTGTCATTGGGGAAGTCCTTGGGGTTGGAGGTTTGTGGCGAGGATGTGGAAGAGTTGGTGCAGAACGACGAGGAAGAACTAACCACTGTAGATCTGCAAGAGCTTCAGGAGCAACAGCAATAGATCACATCTCAGGAATGTTCTTCAGAGCAGGATGAAGAGAGATGGAGGAAGATGATTTCGTCAAGGATTAGGGAAATGTGTTCAATGTTTACAAAGGTGCAAGCATTTATCAATGAATTTTATCCTGTCACAGAAGTTGCAAGCCATATTGGCAACACATACAATGACATTCTTGTGTCCCATTTTAGGGAAATCCTAAGGGCACGTGAGAAACAGAGCTCTCTGGACAGTTTTTTTGTGAGACAGGGGTCCAGTGACTCTGAAGCTGGTCCTAGTGGCATTAAAACACCAAGAAGGGAGGTAACCCCACCAAAGGATTTGGTACCTCAAGTATTTATGGAAAGGGATTTCCCTTCCAAACAAAACACCTGCATCATCTTCCCTCCTACTGTCTTGTCACTCATCAACAGCTCCACAATAATGGTAAGTGGCATTTAATTATTGTTGATTTTGCATGTCCCATTCGTTTTGGTGTAGGGAAATGTATATTTCATGTAATTTTTTTTTTTTTTCCATTGGGGCGTCAGGAACAGATTAATTGTTTCCATTACAGTGGACCCTCGAGTTTCGGCAGCCTCGACTTTCGTGAAATTCAATCTTCGGCGAGTTTTTTTGGAAAAATTTGGCCTCGAGTTTCGTGAAAAACTCGTGTTTCGGCGACCGTACGGTACCCGTCCACCCGTCACCGCGTACACAAAGCCAGTCTCCCACGCCATTCTCGCTCAGTGTGCCATTGTTTACCAACACGTGACCATCACCCCGCGGGTTCATACAATACATTTCATAATAATCCATCGTTTTTTGTGTTTGCAACTGCTAAATAAGTCATCATGGACCCAAGGAAAGCTAGTGCAAGCCCTTTGGTAAATAAAGTGAGTGACGGGGATGTGGAAGAGTTGGTGGAGGACCACAGGGAAGAGCTAATCACTGACGAACTGCAAGAGCTTCAACTGGAACAGCATCAGACAACAGCCAAGGAACTTGCTTCAGAGGAGGAGGAAGAGGGAGTGGATGAGGTGCCTTCTTCAGTGATTAAGGACATATGTGGAATGAGTTGCAAAGTTTTGTTGAAAAGTATCACCCTGACCAAGCTGAAACAAGCCGTATCTGCAACATGAAGGAGATTCTCCTTCCAGACAATAGTGTACACCTTCCTCCTGTCACCACCTCCCATATTCCATCCACCCAGAAGTCTTCAGTAAAGGTAAGTGTAATGTTATTATTATTTATTTTAAATGCATGTACTTGATTTCTGATTGTTTTCATTATGTAAATCTTTATTTAATTTGAAAAAAAAAAATTTATTTTAAGATTTTTGGGTGTCTGGAACAGATTAATTTTATTTCCATTTCTTATGGGGAAAATGGTTTCGAGTTTCGTGAATTTCGACCTTCGGCAGGCTCTCTGGAACGGATTAATCACGAAACTCGGGGGTCCACTGTATTTCTTATGGGGAAACTTAATTTGACCAATGTTGCAAATTTGACTTACGGCAAGCTCTCTGAAACGGATTAATGCCGTTGGTTGAGGGTCCACTGTAGTAGTATGTCACTGATGTCAGCTAGGCCTATATACCATGTGCATGTACTTGTAGTAAATACATGTATTATTATTATTATGATAATTATAATTTTTTCTCTCAGTTGTTTGTTGAGCTATCTTATTGAAACATAGGCAATGTATGATGGAGAGATACTTCTTAACATACAACAAAAATGAAAGAAATCAGACCATAAAAAATGGAGTTCACTTGTCTGCCATTAGTGGCCCAATAGTGGTATATTTTCGTATGGTTTTTATTGTTGTATTCTCGTTTTTTTGGTCTCATTTGATTGAATGGAAGATACATTACAGAAATAGATATGATTTTAATTGCTTTCACAATGAAAAGTACCTTGAAGCTGAGCTCAAAGTAACGGAAATGTTCTATTCTTTAGTGATGTTCAAGAGTAAACAAATGACATCACTGTCTAATACCTGTGTGCCTGCCAGTCCATATTCCAATACGCAGTCAAGAATGGGTTGACATTATTTATACAATTATTACAATAATGCAGTAGTCTGCATGAAAGTAAATCTTCTATTTTTTGTGTGAATAAGAATTCCAAATGGTGAGCTAGAGTAATATAAGAGGGGCCTGGAGCCATGGCTAATAAACAGAGAAAATGTTATTTTAGTGCCAGGAATGTCTGCATTGTTTATTCTGGACCCTGTTTTGAAATTGGCATCTGTTGAAATTTGTGTGAAATTGGCCTAATTGCCAATTTCTGACCACTTTATTGGGTAGTTGAAATAGGTTTCTTGTGCTCAGTCGACAGAATCGAAGTAAGTAAATAAGTAAATTTATTCAGGTATGCACGAATAAATAAATAAATGTATGAAAGAGGGGAAGATACCTGGGGATTGGCGGAGAGCATGTATAGTCCCTTTATGTAAAGGGAAGGGGGACAAAACAGATTGTAAAAATTATAGAGGAATAAGTTTACTGAGTATACCACGAAAAGTGTATGGTAGGGTTATAATTGAAAGAATTAGAGGTAAGACAGAATGTAGGATTGCAGATGAGCAAGGAGGTTTCAGAGTGGGTAGGGGATGTGTAGATCAAGTGTTTACATTGAAACATATATGTGAACAGTATTTAGATAAAGATGGCGATGTTTTTATTGCATTCATGGATTTAGAAAAGGCATATGACAGAGTGGATAGGGGAGCAATGTGGCAGATGTTGCAAGTATATGGAATAGGTGGTAAGTTACTAAATGCTGTAAAGAGTTTTTATGAGGATAGTGAGGCTCAGGTTAGGGTGTGTAGAAGAGAGGGAGACTACTTCCCGGTAAAAGTAGGTCTTAGACAGGGATGTGTAATGTCACCATGGTTGTTTAATATATTTATAGATGGGGTTGTAAAAGAAGTAAATGCTAGGGTGTTCAGGAGAGGGGTGGGATTAAATTATGGGAAATCAAATACAAAATGGGAATTAACACAGTTACTTTTTGCTGATGATACTGTGTTTATGGGAGATTCTTAAGAAAAATTGTAAAGGTTAGTGGATGAGTTTGGGAGTGTGTGTGAAGGTAGAAAGTTGAAAGTGAACATAGAAAAGAGTAAGGTGATGAGGGTATCAAATGATTTAGATAAAGAAAAATTGGATATCAAATTGGGGAGGAGGAGTATGGAAGAAGTGAATGTTTTCAGATACTTAGGAGTTGACGTGTCGGCGGATGGATTTATGAAGGATGAGGTTAATCATAGAATTAATGAGGGAAAAAAGGTGAGTGGTGCATTGAGGTATATGTGGAGTCAAAAAACGTTATCTGTGGAGACAAAGAAGGGAATGTATGAAAGTATAGTAGTACCAACACTCTTCTATGGGTGTGAAGCATGGGTTGTGAATGCAGCAGCGAGGAGGCGGTTGGAGGCAGTGGAGATGTCCTGTCAAAGGGCAATGTGTGGCGTAAATATTATGCAGAAAATTCGGAGTGTGGAAATTAGGAAAAGGTGTGGAGTTAATAAAAGTATTAGAGGGCTGAAGAGGGGTTGTTGAGGTGGTTTGGTCATATAGAGAGAATGGATCAAAGTAGAATGACATGGAGAGCATTTAAATCTGTAGGAGAAGGAAGGCGGGGTAGGGGTCGTCTTTGAAAAGGTTGGAAGGAAGGGGTAAGGGAGGTTTTGTGGGCGAGGGGCTTGGACTTCCAGCAGGCATGCATGAGCATGTTTGATAGGAGTGAATGGAGACGAATGGTATTTGGGACCTGACGATCTGTTGGAGTGTGAGCAGGGTGATATTTAGTGAAGGGATTCAGGGAAACCGGTTATTTTTATATAGCTGGACTTGAGTCCTGGAAATGGGAAGTACAATGCCTACACTCTAAAGGAGGGGTTTCGCGATATTAGCAGTTTGGAGGGATGTGTTGTGTATCTTTATACGTATATGCTTCTAAACTGTTGTATTCTGAGCACCTCTGCAAAAACAGTGATTATCTGTGAATGAGGTGAAAGTGTTGAATGATGATGAAAGTATTTTCTTTTTGGGGATTTTCTTTCTTTTTGGGTCACCCTACCTCGGTGGGAGACAACCGACTTGTTGAAAAAAAAAAACACGAATACAGTTTCATAGATTATAATACATAGCAGTGTATGTATAGAGAACCTAGGGTAACCCAAAAAAGTCAGACAGAGTGACTTATTTCCAGTGCCTGGCTTAGGCTTGCCATACGTGATTTTTGGTAAATATTTTTTTTTTTTCAGTTGTTTGTTGGGCTATCTTATTGAAGCTTGGGCAATGTACGATGGAAAGATGCTTCTTAACCCTGTGTCTATTGCAACCCCAAATCCTGAAGTGTCTCCTGGTGTCGAGGAATTTAAAAAAAAAAAAAAACGGCGAATACCGGTCACCCAGTAAACTTTGGTTTACTTGCATTCCAAGTTTTTTTTTTTCTCACTATTTTATTTTTTCAGGTAACTTATGTGGCCTGTGAGTCCAAAGTAAGGTGCAGTGTACATACAGTGGACCCCCGCATACCGATTTTAATCCGTGCAAGAGGGGTCATTGTTATGCGAAATAATCGGTATGCGAATGAATTTTCCCCATAAGAAATAATGGAAATCAAATTAATCCGTGCAAGACACCCAAAAGTATGAAAAAAAATTTTTTTTACCACATGAAATGTTAATTTTAATACACACAAACTGAAAAAGGCATGCACACTTACATGACACTTACTTTTATTGAAGATCTGGTGATGATTGATGGGATGGGAGGAGGGGAGAGAGAGTGTTAGTGTTTAGAAGGGGAATCCCCTTCCATTAAGACTTGAGGTGTCGAGTCCTTTTCTGGGGTTACTTCCCTTCTTCTTTTAATGCCACTAGGACCAGCTTCAGAGTCACTGGACTTCTTTCGCACAACATATCTGTCCATAGTGGCCTGTACCTCTCGTTCCTTTATGACTTCCCTAAAGTGTTTCACAACATTGTCAGTGTACAGGTTGCCAACACGGCTTGCAATAGCTGTGTGAGGGTGATTTTCATCAAAAAAGGTTTGCACTTCAAGCCACTTTGCACACATTTCCTTAATCTTTGTAGTAGGCAACTTCTTCAATTTCTCTCTCCCCTCCTCTGAACCAGTTTCCTCAGGTCTGGCCTCTTGCTGTTGAAGTTGATCTATCAGCTCATCAGTGGTTAGTTCTTCATTGTCCTCCTCCACCAACTCTTCCACATCCTCCCCACTAACCTCCAACCCCAAGGACTTTCCCAATGCCACAATGGATTCCTCAACTGGCATAATCCTCTCAGGGTTAGCCTCAAACCCTTCAAAATCCCTTTTGTCTACACATTCTGGCCACAGTTTCTTCCAAGCAGAGTTCAAGGTCTTCTTAGTCACTCCCTCCCAAGCCTTACCTATAAGGTTTACACAATTGAGGATATTAAAGTGCTCTCTCCAAAACTCTCTTAGAGTCAGTTGAGTTTCTGAGGTCACTACAAAGCACCTTTCAAACAGAGCTTTTGTGTACAGTTTTTTGAAGTTTGCAATAACCTGCTGGTCCATGGGCTGCAGGAGAGGAGTGGTATTAGGAGGCAAAAACTTGATGTTAATGAATTTCATGTCCCCATAAAGTCGCTCTGCCACGTCTGTAGGATGACCAGGGGCATTGTCTAACACCAGGAGGCACTTAAGTTCTAATTTCTTTTCAGTTAGGTAATCTTTCACATTGGGGGCAAATGCATGGTGTAACCAGTCATAGAAAAAGTCCCTAGTGACCCATGCCTTACTGTTTGCCCTCCACAGCACACACAAATTCTCCTTGAGGACATTCTTTTGCCTGAACGCTCTGGAAGTTTCAGAGTGATACACTAATAAAGGCTTAACTTTGCAATCACCAGTAGCATTGGAACACATCAACAAAGTAAGCCTGTCTTTCATAGGCTTATGTCCTGGGAGTGCCTTTTCCTCCTGAGTAATGTAGGTCCTGCTTGGCATTTTCTTCCAAAACAGGCCTGTTTCATCACAATTAAACACTTGTTCAGGTTTCAGTCCTTCAGTCTCTATGTACTCCTTGAATTCATGCACATATTTTTCAGCCGCTTTGTGGTCCGAACTGGCAGCCTCACCATGCCTTATCACACTATGTATGCCACTACGCTTCTTAAATCTCTCAAACCAACCTTTGCTGGCCTTAAATTCACTCACATCAGCACTAGTTGCAGGCATTTTTTTAATTAAATCCTCATGCAACTTCCTAGCCTTTTCGCTTATGATCGCTTGAGAGACGCTATCTCCTGCTAGCTGCTTTTCATTTATCCACACCAATAAGAGTCTCTCAACATCTTCCATCACTTGCGATCTTTGTTTCGAGAACACAGTTAAACCTTTGGCAAGAACAGCTTCCTTGATTGCCTTTCTGGTGCCCACAATAGTAGCGATGGTTGATTGGGGTTTCTTGTACAACCTGACCAGGTCGGCGATATGCACTCCACTTTCATACTTATCAATGATCTCTTTCTTCATCTCTATTGGAATTCTCACCCTTATTGGTGTAGGGTTGGCACTAGAAGCTTTCTTGGGGCCCATGGTCACTTATTTTCCAGAAAAAGCACCGAAAACATTGTAATAATACGAAATATTCCGATTGTATGCTTGGATGTTACCGCGGAGGCTGGCTGGTAAACAGTGCCACCGGCGGCACATGTGAGGCTGGCTGAGGGCGCACATTGGACGAGTCTCGGACGAAAATCGGTGAGCGGGTTTTTAAGCGGTATGTGAGGCAAAATTTTTGCGATTAAAGCAAGCGGTATGCGGATTAATCGTTATGTGATGCCATCGGTATGCGGGGGTCCACTGTATATACTACACTCGTATACTACACAATAAGTGCACAAACATAATTATCAATATATTGTTTAGAAAACTAGTTCACACAAACAAACAATACAAAAAGTTGTTTATTACAATTGTTTTATAATACACCTAACATCCGACTTACGACCTGCTTGACATACGTCCACTCGACTTACGACCGTGCATCTGGCAGCTGGGCTGGGCCGGCTGATGCACACCACTGTACAATATTTGACAATACTCGCGGAGGCAATGCGTCATGCAGGCAGCATCAGTTTGAGTAACCCTGTCCTATCAGCAGCATCATACTGTATTAACTGTACTAACTGGACAGTAAATTTCACCATGGCTCCTAAGATGAAGTCTGAATCTTGCACTGGAGATTGTGGCAAGAAAGGCTCTTACTCTCGAACTCTATTTGTTTTCACTGTTGCACATAAACCTCTCTGTATCTGTCTGCCTGTATCTCTGTGTGTCTGTTTATCTGTCTGTCTAACTGTGTGTCTGTCTTTCTGTCTACTTGTGTGTCTGTCTTTATGTCTACCTGTGTGTCTTTGTCTACCTGTGTGTGTCTTTCTGTCTACCTGTGTGTCTGTCTACCTGAGTGTCTGTCTACCTGAGTGTCTGTCTACCTGTGCCTGTCTGTCTGTCTTTCTGTCTGCTTGTCTGTCTCAGAGCCACTCATTAAGAGTGTAATTGGTCTTGAAGATGCCATATTAATAATGATAATAACACAATAATCACTGAGGCGCATCTTGACTAGTTAAGATTCATTATTTTGAGATTGAGATTGATATTTCTGTTTATGGTCAAATGGGTGAGTGAGTGGAAGTGTGAACCACCAGGTGGTATTCGTATTATTAGTTGACAGGGTGTATCAGGGAGATAAGATGTTTTCTGATGGTAGTTTTGAAGGTGATTGAGTACAAGAAACTGCCCATTTACCGATTTCAACTACCCAGTAATGTGGTCAGAAATTTGCAATTTGGCCAATTTCACGAAAATTAAAAAATATGACAATTTCAAAATAAGGTCTAGAATGAACAATGCAGACATTCCTGGCTCTAAAATAACATTTTCTTTGTTCATCAGTCATGTCTTCAGGCCCCTCTGATATTACTCTTGCTTTCTATTTTGAATTTTTATTCAAACAAAAAATAGAAGACTTACTATTATGTAGACTACTGCAATATTGTAATAATTGTATAACTAACATCAACCCATTCATGACTGCATATTAAAATGGCTAGTTGGACATTTATTGGACAATGACATGATTTGTTTACTTTTGAACATTGGCAAATATCAAACATTTCCCCTACTTTGAGCTCCATTTCCAGGTTCTTTTTATAGTAAAATCAATCAAAATCACCTCTATTTCTATAAAATGTTTTCCATTCTATCAAATGAGACCAAGAAAACGAGAATACAACCATAAATACTATACTAAAATAGACCACAAATTCGGCATTTTAATTAAAAAAAACGGTCGGAGTTTTTTTTTCTCATTATGCACTGCGTGCTCCAGGATTTTTTTTTATATGGTGCACACTGACAACACAGACCCATTCTCTCACATGTGGGCCTACCAGCTTTCTCCTGCTTGATTTGAAGCCTCTAGAATTTATGAGTATATATTCGTCAAACACGGTACCTCGTAAGACGTATATATACAGCCGCGACAGTCAAAGGGTTAATAATAATAATAATATTAATATTAGTACATATGTAATATTGTAATAATAATAATAATTATTATTAATATTATTAATTTAGGGCACTGGAGCACAGATCCACTGTATAGCACTTTGTCTGGATTATTTGGGTTATCCTAGGTAATTTATACTATGTATGATAACTTTACTTACGTGTACCTTTGAGAGAGAGAGATACACAGATAGAGAGACAGAGAGAGATACAGAGAGAGAGAGAGAGAGAGAGCGAGCCACATTCAGTATGCCAATCACCCACCTGGCCTCCCACCACTCGGCCAGCCAGCCAGCTACATATTACGCATGTTCCAGAGTTGTTTCTCTTTATTTAGGGTATAGGTTATACTACATTCAGCCAGGATGACACTACCAGTGGTATTCTCCCATTCCACTGTGTCGACAATACATGAAGATAACAGTAACATATGATACTGTATGTGATGTAAAATTTATGATACAGTTCACTACCATGTATACATTATACACAGTAAATAAATAAAGGTAGGGAAGTTTTTATTGCATTTATGGATTTAGAAAAGGCATATGATAGAGTGGATAGCAGAGCAATGTGGCAGATGTTGCAAGTATATGGAATAGGCGATAAGTTATTAAATGCTGTAAAGAGTTTTTATGAGGATAGTGAGACTCAGGTTAGGGTGTGTAGAAGAGAGGGAGACGACTTCCCGGTAAAAGTAGGTCTTAGACAGGAATGTGTAATGTCACCATGGTTGTTTAATATATTTATAGATGGGGTTGTAAAGGAAGTAAATGCTAGGGTGTTCGAGAGAGGGGTGGGATTAAATTTTGGGGAATCAAATTCAAAATGGGAATTGTCACAGTTACTTTTTGCTGATGATACTGTGCTTATGGGAGATTCTAAAGAAAAATTGCAAAGGTTAGTGGATGAGTTTGGGAATGAGTGTA
>NC_091327.1:6447021-6527021 GCF_038502225.1 Cherax quadricarinatus
AAGATAAACACTATTTATTAAATCAAACATAAAACAACAAAACATGAAAGGTATATCCTATTTGAAAGAAAAATGAAAAATGAAATGAATAAAATAACATTTGAACTCAAAACTAATATCTACAATGGTGTCTGGTGTTGGTGACACTGTTGTTGAAACTGTAGCCGTTGCTGATGATAAGGGGGGGGGGGGTCGCAGGTGTTGGTGACCATCCACTGGCTAGTTCTTCACAGTATACCAGTGAGTATTCTATCCCGAAGACAGGAAAGCAGGTTCTTTACCGCTGCAATGCTGTGGAGTTACGTTCTGCAATTTCATACAGGTGCACAGGTACTTCAATACAACCTGGAGAAGTCTCTGGACATTAGTCCTTCTCCTGTTCTACTCGTTGATTGCCAGGTGACCCCCTCTGACATCCAAGCTGGAAAGATAGACAGGTTACCCACTGCTTAAATAATCACTCTTCATGGTAGTGTACAATATTCAAAAGATGTGGTGATTATTACAACAGTCAACCTAGAGCAAGACTGAAAGGACTAAGTTTATTATTGGTCAAAAGTGAAGCTTTCAACCAATAAATCCACTAGAATACAAGGCAGGCATGTACTTACAGTTGAGTTGGGAGCTGTGAGTCTAGTGATTTACTGTTTAACCAGAGCCCCACACGTCACCTTTCGGGGGCGGGGGGAAGAGGGAGGGGAAGGGATAGCGGGAGCTAGACTGACCCTACCTTAACAAGCAGCCGGCAGTCAAACTATCACTTTCAGGGAGGGGGAGAAAAGGCGGGAAAAACGGGAGCTTGACTTACCCTACCTTAACTAGTAGCCGGCAGACAAATTATCAATTTAGGGGTTGGGGGAGAAAAGGCGGGAATATCGGGAGCTAGACTGACCCTACCTTAACGAGTAGCCGGCAATGAAACTATTGTTAACCCTTTCAGGGTCCGTCCCGTAGATCTACGGCTTTACGTTCAGGGTCCAAACCGTAGATCTACGCCATGAGCTCAGCTCACTGTGATAAACTGTGAGTGGTACATTTGGGCCTAGATATGAGAGAATACATCTATGTGGTATGTGTGCACCACATAAAACAGATCCTGCAGCACACTGTGTATAATGAGAGAAAAAAAATTAAATCATGATTTTTCGATTAAAACGGCAACTTTGCAGTGTTTTTTCGTATGTTTTTTATAGTTGTATTTGCGATTTCTTGGTCTCATTTGATAGAATGGAAGACATATTACAGAAATAAGAGATGATTTTGATTGGTTTTAGCATTGGAAATGGCATGAAACTGAGCTCAAAGTAGCGGAAATGTTAAATTTTTGCCGATATTCAAGAGTAAACAAACGACCTCACACGTCTAATACACATCAGCTGGTGGGTCTAATATACATTCACAAATATGGTGATGATATTTATACAATTATTACAGTATTGCATAACAGTAAATCTTCTATTTTTTGGTGTGAATAAAAATTCATCATGTGAATAAAAAATCAAAATGGAATTTATTTGTAAAGCCTCAAAACATAACTAATGAACAGAGGAAATGTTAGTTTAGTGCCAGGAATGCCTACATTGTTCATTCTGGACCCTATTTTGAAATTGGAATATTTTGAACTTTGTGTTAAATTGGCCAAATTAACAATTTCCGATCACTTTATTTTGTAGTTGAAACAGTTGACTTGGCGATTTCTTGTGCTCAATCGATAGAATAGAAGTAATACTAGTGAAATAGCTAAGAATTTGCTTGATTGGAATAATGTAATTGGCCTAAAATGGGAGTCAAAGTCGGCAAAATCGCCGATTCGTAAATATCGCTGACAGATCAAAATTCGCGAGAGCATAATTTCGTCAATTTTCCACTAAATTTCGTACTTTTTGTTTTATTACCTTCACAAAAAGATTCTCTACGATTTCATAAGAAAAAATAACAAATTTTTTTTTTGAAAATTCTTGGACACTGGTGCGTGACTCAAGATTTGGGCCTTGGACCCTGAAAGGGTTAATATATATATATATATATATATTCCCTCTCTACTCCTATCTATTGAACTTTTCCCTCACACACACATAATCACTGTTTTTGCAGATGTGCTCAGAAGACAACAGTTTAGAAGCATATATGTATAAAGATACACAACATATCCCTCCATACTGCTAATATCTCGAACCCCTCCTTTAGAGTGCAGGCATTGTACATCCCATTTCCAGGACTCAAGTCCGGCTATATAAAAATAACCTGAATCCCTTCATTAAATATTACCCTGCTCACACTCCAGCGGCTCGTCAGGTCCCAATTACCATTTGTGTCCATTCACTTCTATCTAACACGCTCACGCACGCTTTCTGGAAGTCCAAGCCCCTCGCCCACAAAACCTTTACCTCCTCCCTCCAACCTTTTCTAGGACGACCCCTACCCCACTTTCCTTCCCCTACAGATTTATATGCTCTCTATGTCATTCTACTTTGATCCATTCTCTCTAAATGAAAAACCACCTCAACCCCTCTTCAGCCCTCTGACTAATACTTTTATAAACTCCACACCTTCTCCTAATTTCCACACTCCAAATTTTCTGCATAATATTTACACCACACATTGCCCTTAGACAAGTCATCTCCACTGCCTCCAACCACCTCCTCGCTGCAGCATTTACAACCCAAGCTTGACACCCATATAAGAGTGTTGGTACTACTATACTTTAATACTTTCCCTTGTTTGCCTCCATAGATAACGTTTTTTTGTCTCCACATATACCTCAATGCACCACTCGTCTTTTTTCCTTCATCAATTCTATGATTAACCTCATCCTTCATAAATCCATCCACTGACACGTCAACTCCCAAGTACACCTACCATCCGACTTACGACTGAGTTCGGTTCCGAGAAACCAGTCGTAAGTCGAAATGGATGTAAGTCGAACTTTACTACTGAATATCAACATTACATTTTTGTAATGACTTTATTGTTTTATTTTGGTATTTCATGTTTTACTTTACATTTTATGCTGTTAGTACTGTACAGTGGACCCCCGGTTAACGATTTTAATCCGTGCAAGAGGGCTCATCATTATGCGAAATAATCGTTATGCGAATCAATTTTCCCCATAAGAAATAATGGAAATAAAATTAATCCGTGCAAGACGCCCAAAAGTATGAAAAAAAAATTTTTTTACCACATGAAATGTTAATTTTAATACACACAAACTGAAAAAGGCATGCACAATTAAATGACACTTACTTTTATTGAAGATCTGGTGATGATTGATGGGATGGGAGGAGGGGAGAGAGTGTGTTAGTGTTTAGAAGGGGAATCCCCTTCCATTAGGACTTGAGGTAGTAAGTCCTTTTCTGGGGTTACTTCCCTTCTTCTTTTAATGCCACTAGGGCCAGCTTCAGAGTCACTGGACTTCTTTCGCACAAGATATCTGTCCATAGTGGCCTGTACCTCTCGTTCCTTTATGACTTGCCTAAAGTGATTCACAACATTGTCAGTGTAATAATCACCAGCACGGCTTGCAATAGCTGTGTGAGGGTGATTTTCATCCATGAAGGTTTGCACTTCAAGCCACTTTGCACAGATTTCCTTAATCTTTGAAGTAGGCAACTTCTTCAATTTCTCTCTCCCCTCCTCCGAAGCAATTTCCTCAGGTGTGGCCTCTTGCTGTTGAAGTTGATCTAGCAGCTCATCAGTGGTTAGTTCTTCATTGTCCTCCTCCACCAACTCTTCCACATCCTCCCCACTAACCTCCAACCCCAAGGACTTTCCCAATGCCACAATGGATTCCTCAACTGGCACAGGATTCTCAGGGTTAGCCTCAAACCCTTCAAAATCCCTTTTGTCTACACATTCTGGCCACAGTTTCTTCCAAGCAGAGTTCAAGGTCCTCTTTGTCACTTCCTCCCAAGCCTTACCTATAAGGTTTACACAATTGAGGATATTAAAGTGATCTCTCCAAAACTCTCTTAGAGTCAGTTGAGTTTCTGAGGTCATTACAAAGCACCTTTCAAACAGAGCTTTTGTGTACAGTTTCTTGAAGTTGGAAATAACCTGCTGGTCCATGGGCTGCAGGAGAGGAGTGGTATTAGGAGGCAAAAACTTCACCTTAATGAAGCTCATGTCCCCATAAAGTCGCTCTGACACGTCTGTAGGATGACCAGGGGCATTGTCTAACACCAGGAGGCACTTAAGTTCTAATTTCTTTTCAGTTAGGTAATTTTTCACATTGGGGGCAAATGCATGGTGTAACCAGTTATAGAAAAATTCCCTAGTGACCCATGCCTTACTGTTTGCCCTCCACAGCACACACAAATTATCCTTGAGGACATTCTTTTGCCTGAACGCTCTGGGAGTTTCAGAGTGATACACTAATAAAGGCTTCACTTTGCAATCACCAGTAGCATTGGCACACATCAACAAAGTAAGCCTGTCTTTCATAGGCTTATGTCCTGGGAGTGCCTTTTCCTCCTGAGTAATGTAGGTCCTGCTTGGCATTTTCTTCCAGAACAGGCCTGTTTCATCACAATTAAACACTTGTTCAGGTTTCAGTCCTTCAGTTTCTATGTACTCCTTGAATTCCTGCACATATTTTTCAGCCGCTTTGTGGTCCGAACTGGCAGCCTCACCATGCCTTATCACACTATGGATGCCACTACGCTTCTTAAATCTCTCAAACCAACCTTTGCTGGCCTTAAATTCACTCACATCATCACTAGTTGCAGGCATTTTTTTAATTAAATCGTCATGCAACTTCCTAGCCTTTTCACATATGATCGCTTGAGAGACGCTATCTCCTGCTATCTGTTTTTCATTTATCCACACCAATAAGAGTCTCTCAACATCTTCCATCAATTGCGATCTTTGTTTCGAAAACACAGTTGAACCTTTGGCAAGAACAGCTTCCTTGATTGTCTTTCTGGTGCCCACAATAGTAGCGATGGTTGATTGGGGTTTCTTGTACAGCTTGACTAGGTCGGCTATACGCACTCCACTTTCATACTTATCAATTATCTCTTTCTTCATCTCTATAGTAATTCTTACCCTTTGAGGTGTAGGGTTGGCACTAGAAGCTTTCTTGGGGCCCATGGTCACTTATTTTCCAGAAACAGCACCGAAAATACTGTAATAATACGAAATATTCCGAGTGTATGCTTGGATGTTACCGCGGAGGCTGGCTGGTAAACAATGGGACGGAGCGGCACATGTGAGGCTGGCTGAGGGCACATTGGACGCGTCTCGGACGAAAATCGGTATGCGGGTTTTTAATCGGTATGCGGGGCAAAAATTTTGTGATAAAAGTAATCGTTATGCGGAAAAATCGCTATGCGATGCCATCGTTATGCGGGGGTCCACTGTATTTTATACTGTAAGGTTTAGGATAAACACTGTGTACAGCACAAACACTTGCTTATTTCCCAGAAATTTGGCATAAAAAACACGGTCGTAAGTCGAGTCGTCGTAAGTCGAGTAGGTCGTAAGTCGAGCAGGTCGTAAGTCGAATGGTAGGTGTATCTGAAAACATTCACTTCTTCCATACTCCTCCTCCCCAATTTGATATCCAATTTTTCTTTATCTAAAGCATTTGATGCCCTCATCACCTTACTCTTTTCTATGCTCATTTTCAACGTTCTATCTTTACACACACTCCCAAACTCATCCACTAACCTTTGCAATTTTTCTATAGAATCTCCCATAAGCACAGTATCATCAGCAAAAAGTAACTGTCAATTCCCATTTTGTATTTGATTCCCCATAATTTAATCCCACCCCTCTCCCAAACACCCTAGCATTTACTTCTTTTACAACCCCATCTATAAATATATTAAATAACCATGGTGACATTAAACATCCCTGTCTAAGACCTACTTTTACTGGGAAGTAGTCTCCCTCTCTTCTACACACCCTAACCTGAGCCTCACTATCCTCATAAAAACTCTTTACAGCATTTAGTAACTTACCACCTATTCCATATGCTTGTAACATCTGCCACATTGCTCTCCTATCCACTCTATCATATGCCTTTTCTAAATCCATAAATGCAATAAAAACTTCCCTACCTTTATCTAAATACTGTTCACATATATGCTTCAATGTAAATACTTGATCTACTTATCTCCTACCCACTCTAAAACCTCCTTTCTCATCCACAATCTTACATTTCAGTAATAACCCTACCATACACTTTTCCTGGTTTACTCGGTAAACCTACTCCTCTATAATTTTTACAATCTCTTTTGTCCCCCTTCCCTTTATATAAAGGAATTATACATGCTCTCTGCCAATCCCTAGGTACCTTCCCCTCTTTCATACATTTATTAAACAAAGATACCAACCACTCCAACACTATATCCCCCCCTGCTTATAACATTTCTGCCATGATCCCATCAGTTCCAGCTGCTTTACCCCGTTTCATTCTATGTAATGCCTCGCGTACCTCCCCCACACTTACATCCTGCTCTTCTTCACTCCTGAAAGATGGTATACCTCCCTGGCCAGTGCATGAAATTACCGCCTCCCTTTCTTTGTCGATATTTAAAAGTTCCTCAAAATATTTCTGCCATCTACCCAATACATCCATCTCCCCATCTACTAACTCCCCTACTCTGTTTTTAACTGACAAATCTATTCGTTCCCTTGGCTTTCTTAACTTGTTTATCTCACTACAAAATTTTTTCTTATTTTCATCAAAATTTCTTGACAGTTTCTCTCCCACTCTTTAATCCACTCTCCTTTTGCACTCTCTCACCACTCTCTTCACCTTTCTTTTACTCTCCATTTACTCTGCTCTTCTTATAACACTTATGCTTTGTAAAAACCTCTCATAAGCTACTTTTTTCTCCTTTATCACACCCTTTCATCATTCCACCAATCACTCCTCTTTTCTCCTGCACCCATCCTCCTATAGCCACAAACTTCTGCCCCACATTCTAATACTGCATTTTTAAAACTATTCCAACCCTCTTCAACCTCATCCCCCCTCTACTCATACTTACACTAGCCCACCTTTCTGCCAGTGGTTGCTTATATCTCACCTGAACTTCTTCCTCCCATAGTTTATACATTTTCACCTCTCTCTCACTTGTTGCTGTCATTTTCCTTTTGTCCCATGTACCTCTTACTCTAACTGTACCTATGTAATAATTATTATTATTATTATATTATGTACATACTACTACTACTACTATTAATAATAATAATAATAATAATAATAATAATAATAATAATAATAATGCAGATGTTCGGAACACCACCTCTAGTTCGTGCAGCACACTGTTTACCTCACTGTGGGAGGATATTTTGTCATGCTTTCCTTCCATTTTTGACAGTTATTTGGCCAAATTTCTTGTTTCTAACCATGGGTCCTAAGAAATTAAATGTAAAGGACAGTGCTGAGATGAAAAAGAGGATGATTTCCATGGAATTAAAGCATGAAATCATAGATAAACAAGCGAGGTGTGCGGGTTGTGAGTTGAGGGGAAATCGGGGGAAGCTGGCTCGTAACTTGGTTGTTGGCTCGTAAGTCAGAGCAAAAAAATTGACCAAGCGACGGCTCATATCCAAAAATTTGTATGTTGGGACACTCGTAAGTTGAGGTTCCACTGTTTTTAATTTTTGCTGTTTTGCCTAAAGGGCATTTGAAGCCCCCTCCAACTCCCAGTCTGTTTTATGGGTTTTTATTAGGTCTGCTTCAATTATTGGGATGCTCTAAACCATGAGGAATCTTTCTTGGTTATATTTAATTATTTGAGAGATACGAGTAAATCTAATATTTTTGCGTGAATAAGATTTCAAATGGAAAGTACAGTGGTCCCTCAGATATCAGCCATTCTGGGTATTGGCCAAGCTGGATATCAGCCACTTTTTTGGCTGAAATTCTATCCTGGATTTCAGCCGGCAGCTCGGAATTTGGTCGTATTGGACATGTCTGCCCGTCGCATGCGTGAGGGAATCTGGCTGTGTCTCGGTGAGTGAGCAACACTCTGTGCATTCATCCAAACATTTCGTTATAATCTATTGTTTTTTGTGGTTGTTTATTGAGTGTGGCTGCTACATAAGTCTCCATGGGCCCAAAGAAAGTTCTTAGTGCGATAAACGGTTTAAAACTACAAGTTGAAGATTGAGACACTTATGCAACATATGGCAATCTTTATTGAAGAAACGTTTTGCCACACAGTGGCTTCGTCAGTCCAGTACAAAGCAGAAATGTGTAAGGAGAGGAGTAGTTCGAGGTAATCAGTCCCTCAGCCTGGAGTCGATGTGTTCAGTACATCAAGATTGATGGACTGAACCCATCGACTCCAGGCTGAGGGACTGATTTCTTCAAACTCCTCCTCTCCTTACTCCTTTCCTTTCTGATTTGTATTGGACTGATGAAGCCACTGTGTGGTGAAACATTTCTTCAGTAAAGATTCCCATATGTTGCATAAGTGTCTCTATCTTCAAAGTTCCTAGTGCCAGCCCTTTGGTAAAGGATTGAAAGAAAGGGGAGAATGTGCCTTCTTCAGTGATTCAATAATTCTACGATATGTACGATACTAAAGCAGCATGGGTCAATAAAGGCTGTAGCGCCAGCCAGCGATAAAGTGTAGCATTAACAGTAGCAAGCAAGTTAAGCGATAGAAAAAGGACAACAAGAAAATTTTCCAATGTTGTTTGATGTATATAGGGCCACTGACAACATATGTCCCCCTACGTATCTTCCACCACCCTAAACCTCTGTCATCATCTCAATAACCACTTTATTTCTTCACATTTTCCACAATAACCATTTTATTTCTTTACATTCTCTATCATGTTTTTGTACTATATTTCATGTTTATAAATTACATACATTGTTTCAGTGTGGCTAGTGGTGTTTCAGTGTGACTGGTGGTGTTTCAGTGTGGCTAGTCGTGCGTCTAGTGGTGGTGGCCACTGCCACCGCCGCCACCACCACTGTACGGCTTATGCTGTCAGTGGCCCTGATAAACCCAACACCACCACCACTAGTCACATACGTAATGATATATTTTATTCATTCTAGAGTATATATCATGTTTCTATGTTATTATTATTGTTTATTATGTCACATTAGATGAATTGTGTTAGATAAATAAGCCGTAGAGTTGATATTAGCGCCAACAGAAGTTTTCAATGAAGGTAAGAGTAATGTTAAATGTTCATTTATCCATTTCATTAGTTATTTTATTTAGTTCTGATTGGCTTGTGTATGTAAAACTAAAGTTAATCTTCAAAAAAATGTATTTTTTGTTAATATTTTTGGATGTCTGAAATGGATTAACCCTAAAACGGTCCAAACATATATACGTTCTTTCACGTAGTGCCCCAAATTTTTTGAGGAAAAAAAAAAACTAATTTTTTTAACCCTTTCAGGGGTCTGTGCCGTAGATCTACGGCTTTACATTGAGGGTCCAAACCGTAGATCTACGTCATGAGCTCAGCTCACTCTGATAAGCTGTGAGCGGTAAATTTTGGCCTAGATACGAGAGAAAACATCTATGTGGTATGTGTGCACCACATAAAACAAATCTTGCAGCACATAGTGCATAATGAGAGAAAAAAACTGAGACCATAATTTTTTATTAAAACAGCAACTTTGCAGTGTTTTTTTGTATGTTTTTAAAGCTGTATTTGTGATTTCTTGGTCTCATTTGATAGAATGGAAGATGTATTACAGAAATAGAGATGAATTTGATTGGTTTTAGTACTTTAAATGGCTTGAAACTGAGCTCAAAGTAGCAGAAATGTTAAATTTTTGCTGTTGTTCAAGAGTAAACAAATGACCTCACACGTCGAATACACACCTGCTGGTGGGTCTAATATACATTCACAAATGTGGTGATATTATTTATACAATTACACCTACCATCTGACTTAAGACTTGCTCGACATACGACCACCCGACTTACGACCGTGTTTTTTATGCCTAATATCTGGGAAATAAACAACTATTTGTGTTGTACACAGTGTTTATCCTAAAACTTACAGTATAAAATACAGTTCTAACAACATAAAAAGTAAAGTAAAACATGAAATACCAAAATAAAGCAACAAAATAGTCATTACGAAAATGTGATGTTGATATTCAGTAGTAAAGTTCGACTTAACATCCATTTCGACTTACGACCGGTTTCTCGGAACCGAACTCGGTCGTAAGTCAGATGGTACCTGTATTACAATATTGCATAACAGTAAATCTTCTCTTTTTTGGTTTGAATAAAAATTCATTATGTGAATAAAAAATCAAAATGGAATTCATTAGTAAAGCCTGAAAATGTAACTAATGAACAGAGGAAATGTTAGTTTAGTGCCAGGAATGCCTGCATTGTTTATTCTGGACCCTATTTTGAAATTGGAGTATTTTGAACTTTGCATTAAATTGGCCAAATTACCAATTTCCGATCACTATTTTGTAGTTGATTTGGCGATTTCTTGTGCTCAATTGATAGAATAAAAGTAATAATAGTGAAATAGCTAAGAATTTGGTTGACTGGAATAATGTAATTGGCCTAAAATGGGAGTCAAAGTCGGCAAAATCGTGGAAGCGTAAACATCGCTGACGCATCAAAATTCGCAATAGCATAATTTCATAAATTTTCCATCAAATTTCATACTTTTTGTTTTATTACCTTCAGAAAAAGATTCTCTACCATTTCATAAGAAAAAATAAAATTATTTTTTGAAAATTCTTGGACACTGGTGCACACTTTGAAATTTGGCCTCTGGACCCTGAAAGGGTTAATAGGAAAAAAAGAGCTCATGATACCCAGGCATCCCCAATTTTTTTAATATGGTGCACAGTGAGTGCGCATACCCATTCTCTCATGTCTAGGCGACTCAGGCTTATTGTGCCAATGTTGAATGAATGACAAAGGAAACGTATATATACGTTTGGGGCACTACGGGAGAGAACGTATATATGCGTTTGGACCGTTTAAGGGTTAATTGTGTATTTACATCAATTCTTATGGGAAATATTAGTTTTGTTTTTGGCCTTTTTAGATTTAGGCCGACCTTTTGAAACGGATTATGGCCGATAACCAAGGGCCCACTGTAAGTGTAATATAAGAGGCATCTGGGGATGTGACTAATGAACACAAAAAAAATGTTGCTTTAGTGCCAGTATTTTTTTTTTTTTTTTCTTTTTATTATGTCAATCATCACTTATAATTTCATTTACAAACATTTCAAATAATTTTAATATTAATTTTTTTTTTTTTCAGAGATGGGAGGAGATGCAGAGGTTCAGACAAGGGTCATTACAGTCAAAATGGCTTTGGCAAATCAGCGACGGAAGGTTGACCGGAAGAAGATGCTTAGCAGTAAACGGGTAAGTCGATTTATTGAGGGAAAGCAGTCTGTCAGCTTCGTTTTAATACAGCCTCTCCTCACTTAACACTGGGGTTTCATTCCTAAGAGTAGGTCAGTAAGCGAACTGGTTGTTAACCCTTTCAGGGTCGGCAGACCCTCTCCCAAACCTGTTCTCAGGGTCGGTAAAAATTTGAAAAAAAAAAAAAATTTCTTATGAAAAGATTTTTTTTTTTTTTCTAAACATTATAGGCTAAACAAAAATTTTTACCATTAATATTTACCGAGATATGGAGGTGTGAAGTTGACAGAAAATTAATGGCATATAGTAACATTGCCGGCTGCCGGTCACCCGGTATTCATTTATTTTCTGTTTTCGGTACTATTTTCTATTATTTTTTAATTTTTTTTTTCAAGTAACTTTTATGACCAATATTAGCACTATTTTGTAAGTTATTTCTTTTTCTATACTACTCAATAACAGCACAAACACTGTTGTCACTATTTTGTTTACAAAACTTATTTAAACAAATGAACAATGTAAAATGTTGTTTATTACTATTTTTCTATATTTTATATGCACATATACAGTCACAGGACATGTTTTTAGAAGTTCTGCAGCCTGTGGAAGTTTTTGAAACATGGTGTCATGCACAGTGGTGTTTTACACTCTTCACACTTAAAACGAGTGTCTCTGCATTGTTGTGGGCGTTTTTTGTATGTGCACAGACGTAACACCTCTTCTGAGCCTTTTTCTTGCAAGCAATAGCAGGCAGTTTTGTTAGGAAGTGATCACCATGCTTCAGACGAGAAGGTAGTTGATAATTTCGTGGGCAGTTTTCTATTGCAGGTGCTGTTCCTTGGTACTTGATTATTATTTGTCTGATGACAGACAAACAAAATTCACCATATGGTGGTTTGTTTCTGGTCCTCATCTTATACATATTATAAGCATTGAGCATGGAAATGTCCAGAATATAGAAAATGAGTTTTATGTACCACTTATAACTCTTGCGAACACAATCAGCAAACCCAATCTGCATGTCACATTTGTCCACTGAGCGCATATTGAGGGTGTAATCAATCACAGCTGCAGGTTTTAGAATGGGTTCACTGCTTTCTCTATGCTGGCTGCCAGTGTCTGCCATTTCATTGGAGTGAAATGATGACAACAATGTGACATCTTGTTTGTCATGCCACCGAAATGCCATGATGTCATTGGCAGCAAACTCCTGCACCTCACCTCTACGAGTGCCAGCATCGAACCTGGGCATATGTTTACGATTTGCACGCACTGTGCCACACACATCTGTCATGTTCACTTGCAAGAAATCACTGAGTAAAGGGCTTGTGTGCCAGTTATCACTATATAATATATGTCCCTTACCAAGATATGGTTCCATCATTGTTCTAACCACATCACCGGAGATACCCAGTAACTTCCTGGTATCTCGCTATGTATTACTTCCAGTGTACACAATTATATCCAGTACAAGACCACTGTAATAATCACAAAGCACAAACAACTTTATACCAAAGCGTTTCCTCTTCCCTGGTATATACTGCTTGAATGAGAGTCTTCCTTTGAACAGAATCAAAGACTCATCAATAACAAGCTTCCTGAAAGGATGAAAATACATATTGAATTTCTGTTTCAGATACACTAACACATTGCTAATCTTATATAACCTGTTGTTTCTGTCAGGTCTGGTTTTGTCTGAAAAGTGAAGCATACGTAATACTAGCACAAATCGATTCACTCGCATTATATCACTGAAACCTGTGGTTACAATCAGGCAGTCTGTTGACAAGTATGATTTCACACTGTGCTTATATACATGTGGCATAAGCATTATTGTGGCAAACAAAAGATACATCTCAGCCACAGTTGTCTCCTTCCATTGGTGTAGGTGTGAGTTTGGTGAAAGTATTGTGTTTGCCATGGTGTACGCGAAGTATCTGTTGCTTTCCCTGACAATAATTTCCATCAGGGGTTTGTCAAAGAATAACTCGAAACATTCCATTGTTCTCAAGTGTACAAGATGGCCGTATTCCACTTTGGCTTTCATCAAACTGATGAGGATTTGGAACAAAATTGGCAGCTTCCTGCCAATCCCAGGTGTGGTCTGCTGGTGGGTACTGGATATTGACAGGTGGTTGTGGTTGTGGAGGTTGTGGTTGTGGAGGCTGCTGTGGTGGGTGGGCGGGGGATAGTGGCCTTTGTTGTAGATCAGCTGAGGCAGGGGCATGGGTGGCAGCATGGCCCACTGCTGGTGCCTCACGGCCGGCACCTCCACTACCACCACCATGTACATTTTCCATCCCAATTGCAACACTATCATCTTCATTTTCACTATCTGTTCCTGATGTACAGCAATGGGATGTACTCCAAGATGTACTTCTTCCCCTTGGAATAGCATATGGCACACTACCAGAGCGCATATACCATCGTATATACAGTGGTCCCTCTTTTTTCATATTTAATCCGTTCCTGGAGGAGCTACTATTATCGAAATCTACGATTTTCGAATTGATTTTCCCCATAAGGAATAATGTAAATACAATTAATCCGTTCCTGACACCCAGAAGTATTTAAACAAAAAAATTTTTTACATGAAATATAGATGTAGTACATAAACAGTACAATGGGAAATGATGAATGAAACATTAACAGCATAGCACTTACCTTTATTGGCGATTCTTCTTAGTGTATGGAAGACTGGAGGAGGAGAGAGATTGGATTACTTACTGTTTGGAAGGGGAATCCCCTTCCATCAAGACCTCAGGTACCAAGTCCTTTTCTGGGGTTACTTCTCTTCTCTGTTTCTTAATACCACTAGGACCAGCTTTAGAGTCACTGGAGTCTTGTCTCGCAAAATAACTGTCCAGAGAGCTCTGTTTCTGGCGTCTCTTTAACACTTCCCTAAAATGGGCCAAGACTTTGTCACTGTACATGTTGCCAACACGGCTTGCAACAGCCTTGTCAGGGTGATGTTTCTCCATAAATCTTTCCATCTTACCTCACATTGCAAAAATCTCCTTAATTTCTAAAGAAGGCACCTTCTTCCATCTCTCTTCCTCCTCCTCCTCTGCAGCAAGATTCTGAGCTGCGATCTGTTGCTGTTCCTGCTGAACCTCTTGCAGCTCCTCAGTGGTGAGCTCTTCGTTGTGGTCTTCACCAACTCTTCCACATCCTCCAAACTCACATCTAACCCCATGGAACTCCCCAGTGCCACAATAGATTTAACAACAGACATAGGCTCATCAGGGTTAGTTCCAAACCCTTCAAAATCCCTCTTGTCGACACAGTCTGGCCACAGTTTTCTCCAAGCAGAGTTCAAAGTCCTAGTAGTCACTCCCTCCCAAGCCTTGCCTATAAGGCTTATGCAATGGAGGATACTGAAGTGTTCTCTCCAAAAATCTCTTAGGGTCAAGTGAGTGTCTGAGGTCACATTAAAGCACCTTTCAAACATTGCTTTGGTGTAGTTTTTTTTAACCCCTTCAGGGTCCAAGGCCAAAATCTGAAGTGGTGCTCCAGTGTCCAAGAAATTTTGAAAAATAAAAAAATTATTTTTTCTTACAGAATTAAAGAGCATATTTTTGTGAAGGTAATAAGACAAAAAAAAAAATTCTGATCAGTACTTACCGAGATACAGTGCCAAGAAGTTTGTCAAAAATGATGTGGTGGCGGCGGCAACATCGACGAATTCCACATACGCGCATTACATTATTTTGCGGTTTTTATTGTTTTTTCTTTTCTTTTCCAATTTTTTTCTATTCCTACTAACATTTGGGGCCTGAGAGACCAATACTGTATATAATGTATATATATAAACTCACTGTATTGAACACAATAACTGCACTAAAGTTATTATCATATTATTGTTTACCACTGTTGTTTATTACAACAAACATGCACAAATCTTGTATAATACTAATGTTCTATCATATATTTACATATTTACAATCACTGAACATGGTTTTAGAACTGCTGGAGCTTGTGGAACTCCTTGAAACAAGGCACCATGCACAGAGGCACCTTACATTCCTCAAACATAAACCGAGTGTCTTTGTTGCCGTCGTTTTGTTTGTGCACAGACGATGCATCTCTTCTGAGCAAATTTCTTCTGAGTTGAAGGAAGTTGTATTATGAAATGATCACCTTCCCTCCTCAAACGCTTGGGTATATCCTGAGGAATTCGAGGACCGTGTTGTATAGCAGGTGTTGTTACCTGGTACTTCATTATGAGTTGTCTGACAACAGTCAAACAAAATTCACCATACGGTGGTCTGTTGCCAGTCTTTATTTGGTACATATTATATATGCATTGAGCATTGAAATGTCCATGAGATGGAAGAAAAGTTTCATGTACCACTTGTAACTCTTACGAACACAGTCAACAAAACCAATCTGCATGTCACATTTGTCAACCAAGCGCATGTTTTGTGTATAATCAATCACTGTCACTGGTTTTCGAATACGTTCATTAGTCACTCGATCAACTTTGCCACTGTCTTGCATTTCATTACGGTGAATGGTTGTCAACAATGTGACATCTCGTTTGTCATGCCACCGTAATGCCATGATGTCATTGGCAGTAAACACCTGCACGTCATCACCACGAGCACCTGTGTTGAGCCTGGGCATATGTTTACGATTAGAGCGCACTGTGCCACACACATCTGTCTTGTTCACTCACATGAAATCACTGAGTAATGGGCTTGTGTACCAGTTATCGGTATATAATGTATGCCCCTTTCCAAGATTAGGTGCCATCATGTTTCTCACTACGTCACCTGAGATACCCAATAACATCTTGGTATCTTTCAATGTTTTACTACCCGTGTATACAACAATATCCAACACCAGGCCACTGTCACAGTCACAGAGTACAAACAGTTTTATACCAAAGCGTTTCCTCTTGCTCGGTATATACTGCTTGAATGACAGTCTACCTTTGAACAAAATCAAAGACTCGTCAATTACAAGATTCTTGAATGGATAAAAGTATATGCTGAACTTCTGTTTGAGATACATGAAAACATTTCTAATCTTGTATAACCTGTCACTTCTGTGAGGCCTGGTTTTGTCAGAGAAGTGCAACATACGTAAGAGTAAGATAAACCTGTTCACTGGTATGATTTCACTGAAGACCGGGGTGGAAATTAGCCGATCTGTGGACCAGTATGCTTTTATATTATGCTTATAAACGTGAGGCATAAGCATTATTGTTGCAAAAAGCAAATACATTTCTGCAACAGTCGTCTCTTTCCACCTGTGTAGTCTTGACTGTGGTGATAAGATAGTATTTGCCATGGTGTACTCAAAATACTTATTACTTTCCCTGACAATAATTTCCATCAATGGCTGGTCAAAGAATAATTCAAAGAATTCCAGTTCATTGGCCGTGGTTCCAAGGGGACAAGTAGGTAGAATTCCACTTTGAGAGTCATCAAAGTGGTGAGGCTTGGGAACAAAATTGGGATTTTGCTGCCAATCCCACATACGGTTTGCTGGTGGATACTGGACATCATAGGCTGGTTGTGCGGGTGGTTGTGGTTGTGGTGGGCCAGTGGCTGACGCTCCGCTTTGTCCTTGAACTGATGAGTCAGCAGCGTGGGTCCCAGCGTGGCCTGGTGAGTCACACATTGCGTTGCCACTACCATCACCACTAACACCATCCACTGATGCCTGTGGTCTATCCATGCCAAGTGTAGCCACATCATCCTCACTATCACTACCTAAAACTGGTGTAGGGCCACGGGATGTACTCCGGGATGTACTCCGTCCCCTGGGCACAGCATAGGGTACACTACCCGAGCGCATGCGGCGTCGACCATACCAACACTTCACTGGTGAATATGATTCCTCACTATCACTACTCAAATGATCGTCGAGCGCAATAAAATCACAATCCACGTCACTATCATCATCATTACTGAAGTCAGAGGCTTGGCCACGTGAAAATATTAGTTTTCTCTTGCGTTGAGGAACAACCGACCGTGAGTCACGAGTGCCCACACCAGAGGTAGAAGGTTGAGGATCGTCAGGGTTTTCTGCACTATTATCGATATCCTGGTCATTCTTTTCGGTCACTAACTGATCAAAGCCGTAGAATTCGTCTTCATTTCCACTTCCATCAGTGTCAGAACTATCAGTTAGGAAGAGGAGAGTCCCAATTTTCCGGGGAGTGAGAGCTGACTTGCGACGAGGCATGGTGAACAAGTGTGACTGAGCTGGCGTTCCCACAATGCTATGCAGGCACCTAGATTTTTTGTTTATGGCACACACCCACCGCGCAGACCCGTTCTCTCATATGTAGGCCTATGAGCGCTTTCGCGCTAAATTTGACGGCGCTAGAATTTTGGCGTAGATCTATGGTTTGGACACTCAACATAAAGCCGTAGATCTACGGGACGGACCCTGAAAGGGTTAAAGTTTGCAATGACCTGCTGGTTCATGGGCTGGAGGAGAGGAGTGGTATTCGAAAGCAAGAACTTTACTGTGATGAACCCAAACTCCTCGAAAATTAGATCATCCAAGTTTGGAGGATGAGCAGGTGCACTGTCCATTACTAGGAGGCACTTCAGATCCAATTTCTTTTCCAGGAGGTAATTCTTCACACTAGGGCCAAACACTTCATTGAATCACTCAATGAAAATTTCCCTCGTGACCCATGCCTTACTATTAGATTTCCAAAATACACACAATTTACTCTTCATAACATTGTTTTTCTTGAACACACTGGGATTTTCAGAAGGGTACACTAGTAATGGCTTCACTTTGAAATCCCCATTAGCATTAGCACAGAACATGAGTGTCAGCCTGTCTTTCATAGGCTTGTGTCCTGGCAGTGCCTTTTCCTCCTGTGTAATGTAGGTCCTCTTTGGCATTTTCTTCCTAAAGAGGCCTGTTTTGTCACAGTTGAACACTTGTTCAGGTTTCAGTCCTTCAGCCTCTATGTACTCCTTGAATTCATGCACATATTTTTCAGCCACTTTGTGGTCCGAACTGGCAGCCTCTCCATGCCTTACCACACTGTGTATGCCAGTATGGTTCTTAAATCTCTCAAACCAACCTTTGCTGACCGTAAATTCACTCGCATCACCACTATTTGCAGGCAATTTCTTTACCAGATCGTCTTTCAACTGCATAGCCTTTTCACAAATAATTGACGTCATGAGACTATCTCCTGCTAATTGTTTCTCAATTATCCACACCAATAATAACTTCTCAACATCTTCGAGTACTGGTGATCTCATTTTTGTCAGCATCTTTACCCCCTTTGCAACAACAGCATCCTTGATTTCCTTTTTCTTGGCCACAATGGAACATATGGTTGTGTAGGGTTTGTTATTCATCCTGGCCAGTTCAGCCACATGTTCGCCACTTTCATATTGTTCAATGATGTTTTTCTTAAATTCAATCGTATTTCTCACCTTCTTTACCAAAGGATTGGCACTAGGAGCTTTCTTTGGAGCCAAGGTAGCTTATTTAGTACTTGCAAGCACTAAAATTAGTGGAATATTATGAAATATTTCGTAGGAGCATGTGAGGGGACCTTCGCTCACTGGTAAACAATGCCAGACTGGCTGGGTAGGGAGGCCGCCCCGGCCTCACACCGTGCGTGCGCGTCCCGGACGACCTACGATTCTCGAGTCAATCTACGATTAGCGAGCCCATGTTTATACAAAAATATCGCTATGATTTCCGAAATCTATGACTATCGAGAGCTACGATTATCGAGGGACCACTGTACTGACGCTTTACTGGAGAATATTCCACTTTACTATTACTACTGGAACAGTTTTCAAGAGCTTGTAGTTAATATTCACTATCACTATCATCACCAGTGCTCACATCTGAGTCCGGGATATGGGAAAATAGGAGTTTCCGCTTTGGTTCTGGTACAACTGAACATGAACAAGATGGCCCAGCACCAGAGGTGGAAGGCTGAGGGTCGTCTGAGTTTTCCTCACTATTACCGGTATTATGGTCATTAGTTTCGGTCACAACCTCATCAGAACCTTGAAACTCATCTTCACTAGTGCTTCCATCTGTATTAGAACTGTCACTGGGGAACAGAAATGTCCCAATTCGCCAAGGAGTGAGGAGTTTTTTACCGCAAAGCATAGTGAGCAAGGTGTACTAAAATGGTGTTCCCACAATGTGCCACTGGGTCCCAAAATTTTTTTCTGCCGTGCCCCCCAACCATGCACACCCATTCTCTCACATCTAGGCCTACCAGCTGTTTCCCGCTTAATTTGAAGCTGCTAGAATTTATGTGTACTAGTACAGCACCAACCCTGGCACGCAACCCATACTAATACGGCACCAACCCTGAAAGGGTTAAGTGAGGAGCATACTATACAGGTCTCCCTCACATTCGTGTTTTCAACTTTTGCGGGCTTCACACATTCGCGAATTCACAACCACCAAATTCCCAGCTGCCAAATCATATTTATGTTTCTCACCACCTGCGAGTCCCTACAACCCTCCCTCCGATCCCCGCAGCAGCTGACCGTAGTACAGCAGCAGCTGATGGTGGTGCAGCAACAGCAGCAGCTGATGGTAGTGCAGCAACAGCAGCAGCTGATGGTGATGCAGCAACAGCAGCAGCTGATGGTGGTACAACAGCAGCTGATGATTGTACAGCAGCAGCTGACAGTGGTCCAGCAGTAGCTGACTGTGGTACAGGAGCAGCTGATGGTAGTACAGCAGCAGATGATGGTGGTGCAGCAACGGCAGCAGCTGACCGTGGTACAGCAGCAGCTGACCGTGGTACAGCAGCAGCTGATGGTGGTGCAGGAACAGCTGACTGTGGTGCAATAGTATTTCTCACCCTTTCTTTGGGCCCATGGTGGCTTATTTAGCAGTTACAAGCACTAAAAGCAATGGAATAATACAAAATATATCGCATGTATGCGTGAAACCGTCCGCCCTGGCTTGTAAACAGTGACACACTAGCTGAAGGCAGGGCAGCTGAGGCACTCAGGCTAGACGGCGGAAGGCGGATGCGTTTGGGACGAATGTCCTTATCTGAGTTTTTCACCATTGGTCGAGCCAATATTTTTACGCAGAAATGCATCCTTGGGTGATTTTATTGTTAGATGATACCAGCGTTGGTCGAGGGTCCACTGTACAAGCAACAAATATAAATACTTAAATGAGTAATACAATATATAAATAAACATTTAAAGTCACATTTACCTACCTTTATTGAAGAGTCTTGCTGGCATCTGGAAGATAGGGATGAGGAGAGAAGGAGGACTTAATGTTTGAAAGGGAAATCCCCTTCCAAAAAGACTTTAGGTAACAAGTCCTTATCTGGGGTTACTTCCCTTCTTTGTCTTTTAAGGCCACTAGGACGAGCTTGAGAGTCACTGGTTCCCTGTCACACAAAATAACTGTCAAGATTGCTCTGTTTCTGGCATCTCTTTAAGATTTCCCAAAAGTTGGATAATATTTTGTCACTGAACATGTTGAAGATATGGCTTGTTTCAGCTTGGTCAGGGTGATAGTTTTCAACAGAATTTTGCAACTCATTCCACTTTGCACACATGTCCATAACCCCTTGACTGTCGCAACCCCAAATCCTGAGGTGTCTCATGGTGTCGCAAAATTTCCCCCCAGAAAAAAAAAAAAAATCTTATGAAATGATAGAGAATCTTTTCCCGATTGTAATGACACCAAAAGAACGAAATTTGATGGAAAACTAACGGCATTACACTCTCACAAAGTTAGCAACTTTGGCGATATTTACGAATCGGCACTTTTGCCTACTTTGAGCCCTATTTTCGGCTAATTCCATTGTTCCAGTCGACCAAACTCATAGCTATTTCTTTAGAACTCTATTTTTTCTATCGATTGAGTACAAGAAACTGCCCATTTACCGATTTCAACTACCCAATAATGTGGTCAGAAATTTGCAATTTGGCCAATTTCACGAAAATTAAAAAAATATGACAGTTTCAAAATAGGGTCCAGAATGAATAATGCAGACATTCCTGGCTCTAAAATAACATTTTCTTTGTTCATCAGTCACGTCTCCAGGCCACTCTGATATTACTCTTGCTTTCTATTTTGAATTTTTATTCAAACAAAAAATAGAAGATTTACTGTTATGCAGACTACTGCAATACTGTAATAATTGTATAAATAATATCAACCGATTCATGACTGCATATTAGAATGGCTACTTGGACATTTATTGGAAAATGACATCATTTGTTTACTTTTGAACATCGGCAAAAATCAAACATTTCCCCTATTTGAGTTCCGTTTCAAGGAATTTTCATAGTAAAACCAATCAAAATCACCTCTATTTCTATAATATGTTTCCCATTCTACCAAATGAAACCAAGAAAATGAGAAAACAACCATAAATACTATACGAGAATAGACCACAAATTCTGCATATTAATAAAAAAAAATGGTCAGTTTTTTTTTATTATTATGCACTGCGTGCTGCAGGATTTTTTTTATATGGTGCACACTGACCACACAGACCCATTCTCTCACATGTGGGCCTACCAGCTTTCTCCTGCTTGATTTGAAGCCGCTAGAGTTTATGAGTATACAGGTCTCCCTCAACATTTGCGAGGGTTAGGGGATCAAGAGCCTCGCGAATGTTGAAAAACCGTGAATGTTTGGTGCCCCAATATATTGTAGGGAAATATAATACAATACTGCTTCCTTAACTTGTTGAACCGTGAACAACCATAAAATACATGAAAACGTCATAAACTGTACTAAAAATATACATGTTATGCTTTAATAACATGTATGTTATTAAATACCACAGACTCCACCACTGCCTCCACCACTTCCTCAACCACTGCGAGTCCCTACTACCCTCCCTCTGACCCCCACAACTGGCAGCCAGTCCTCCCACCACTCAGTGTGGTGAGTGTTTTGTTTGTTCATTATTTGCTATAAAACTACAGTATAAATAATGTAAACCCATTCGTGACTGCATATTGGAATGGCTATTCGGACAGGTATTGGACGGTGACATCATGTGTTTACTCTTGAACACAGCAAAGAATCAAGCATTTCTGCTACTGCTAATAATAACAATAGTAATAATAATAATAATAATAATACAATATAATTGAAGAAGGAAATTGTACAAAAATACGAGGGAGTGGTTGACACATCGTCAGTGTGGCTTTGTTTATGTTGGAGTGAGCATTAGTCTCCATGCTCTTCCAAACATTTCACAATAATTCAGCAGTTGAGGCAGTGGTATTTAATAACATATATGTTATAAATAATAATAGTACATATTATTAATAACATGTATTATTATTATTAATAACATGTATGTTATTAAATACCACTGCCTCAACAGCTGCCTCAACAGCTGCCTCAACAGCTGCCTCAATCGCTGCCTCAACAGCTGCCTCAACAGCTGCCTCACCCGCTGCCTCAACAGCTGCCTCAACCACTGCCTCAATCGCTGCCTCAACAGCTGCCTCAACCACTGCCTCGATTGCTTCCTCAACAGCTGCCTCACCCACTGCCTCAATCACTGCCTCACCCACTGCCTCAACAGCTGCCTCAACCACTGCCTCAATTGCTGCCTCAACAGCTGCCTCAACAGCTGCCTCAACAGCTGCCTCAACAGCTGCCTCAACAGCTGCCTCAATCGCTGCCTCAACAGCTGCCTCAATCGCTGCCTCAACAGCTGCCTCAACAGGTGCCTCACCCACTGCCTCAATCGCTGCCTCAACAGCTGCCTCAACCACTGCCTCAATCGCTGCCTCAACAGCTGCCTCAACCACTGCCTCGATTGCTTCCTTAACAGCTGCCTCACCCACTGCCTCAGTCACTGCCTCACCCAGTGCCTCAACAGCTGCCTCAACCACTGCCTCAATCGCTGCCTCAATCGCTGCCTCAACAGCTGCCTCAACAGCTGCCTCAACCACTACCTCAATCGCTGCCTCAACAGCTGCCTCACCCACTGCCACAATCGCTGCCTCAACAGCTGTCTCACCCACTGCCTCAATCGCTGCCTCAACAGCTGCCTCAATCGCTGCCTCAATTGCTGTCTCAACAGCTGCCTCACCCACTGTCTCAATTGCTGCCTCAACAGCTGCCTCACCCACTGCCTCAATCGCTGCCTCAACAGCTGCCTCAACCACTGCCTCAATCGCTGCCTCAACAGCTGCCTCACCCACTGCCTCAACAGCTGCCTCAACCACTGCCTCAATCGCTGCCTCAACAGCAGCCTCAACAGCTGCCTCACCCACTGCCTCAATCGCTGCCTCAACCACTGCCTCAATCGCTGCCTCAACAGCTGCCTCAACAGCTGCCTCAATCGCTGCCTCAACAGCTGCCTCAATCGCTGCCTCAACTGCTGAATTATTGTGAAATGTTTGGAAGAGCACGGAGACTAATGCTCACTCCAGCATAAACAAAGCCACACTGACGATGTGTCAACCACTCCCTCGTATTTTTGTACAACTTCCTTCAATTATATCGTATTTATTATTATTATTATTATTATTATTATTATTATTATTATTATTATTACTATTATTATTACTATTGTTATTATTAGCAGTAGCAGAAATGTTTGATTCTTTGCTGTGTTCAAGAGTAAACGCATGATGTCACCGTCTAATACCTGTCCGAATAGCCATTCCAATATGCAGTCATGAATGGGTTTACATTATTTATATTGTAGTTTAATAGCAAATAATGAACAAACAAAACACTCGCCACACTGAGTGGTGGGAGGGCTGGCTGCTAGTTGCTGGGGTCGGTGGGAGGGTAGTAGGGACTCGCAGGTGGCAGGAAACTTGAATATGATTTGGCGGCTGGGAATTTGGTGGCTGGGAATTTGGTGGCTGGGAATTTGGCGGTTGGGAATTCGCGAATGTGTGAAGCATGCGAAAGCTGAAAACGTGAATGTTGAGGGAGACCTGTATACACCTACCATCCGACTTACGACCTGCTCGACTTACGACCACTCGACTTACAACCGTGTTTTTTATGCCAAATTTCTGGGAAATAAACAACTATTTGTGTTGTACACAGTGTTTATCCTAAACCTTACAGTACTAACAACATAAAAAGTAAAGTAAAACATGAAATACCAAAATAAAACAATAAAATAGTCATTACAAAAATGTTTTGTTGATATTCAGTAGTAAAGTTCGACTTACGACTGGTTTCTCAGAACCGAACTCGGTCGTAAGTTGGATGGTAGTTGTCTATGTCAAAAACGGTGGCTCGTAAGACGTATATATACAACCAAAACAGTCAGAGGGTTAATCACTGAAGAAGGCACCTCCTTCACTCCCTCTTCCTCCTCCTCTGAAGCAAGTTCCTCAGCTGTGGTCTGATGTTCCAGTTGAAGCTCTTGCAGTTTGTCAGTGGTTAGCTCTTCCCTGTGGTTTTCCACCAACTCTTCCACATCCTTGCCACTCGCCTCCAACCCCAAGGACTTGCCCAGTGCCACAATACCTTCCACAACAGGCAGAGGGTTGGCAGGGTCAGGGGTCAGCCTTAAACTCTTCAAAATCCCTCAGGATGACATATTGTGGCCACAATTGTCTCCAAGCAGAGTTCAGAGTCCTGAAAGTCACTCCCTCCCAATCCTTACCTATAAGGCTTATGCAGTTGTAGATACTGAAGTGATTTCTCCAGAATTCTCTTAAGGTCAGTTCAGTGTCCGAGGTCACTTCAAAGCACCTTTTGAACACTGCTTTTGTGTACAGTTTTTTGAAGTTAGAAATGACCTGCTGGTCTATGGGCTGGGGGAGAGGAGTGGTGTTAGGAGGCAAAAACTTCACTGTTATAAAACTGAAGTCCCTAGAGAAGAGGTCTACCAAGTTTGGAGGATGAGCTAGAGCATTTTCCATCACCAGGAGGCACTTGAGTGGCAAATTATTTTCTAGGAGGTATTTTTTTTACACTGGGGCCAAACACTTCATGGACCCTCTCTTTGAAAATTTCTCGTGACCCAGGCCTTATGATTAGCTTTCCTCAACACACACAATTTACTTTTGATGACATGGTTTTTCTTGAGCACTCTGGGATTTTCTGAGTGATACACCAGTAAAGACTTCACTTTAAAATCCCCACTAGCATTAGCACAGAACGAAAGAGTTAGCCTGTCTTTCATAGGCTTGTGTCCTGGCATTGCCTTTTCCTCCTGAGTAATGTAGGTCCTCCACAGTTGAATACTTGTTGGGGTTTGAATTCTTCAGCCTCTATGTACCCCTTGAATTTAGGTACATATTTTTCAGCTGCCAATTTGTCAGAACTGGCAGCCTCACCATGCGTCTCCACACTGTGTATGCCACTATGCTTATTAAATCTGTCAAACCAGCCTCTGCTGGCCTTGAATTCACTAGCATCAGCACTCGTTCCAGGCATTTTCTTTTCAAGATCGGCATGCAACTGCCTTGCCTTTTCACAAATGATCGACTCTGAAACACTATCACCTGCTATCTGTTTATTGTTGATCCACACCACCAACAACTTCTCAACCTCTTTGACTGTTTGTGTTCTATTTTTGGTTAACATGTCAACACCTTTCGCAACATCTGCTTCCTTGAGTTCTTTTTTCTTCGCCGGGATAGAAGCGATTGTTGATTTGTTTTTGCCGTACACCCTGGCAAGCTCACCCACACGTACACCACTCATATTTTTGTACTGTCTCCTTCTTCACTTCTATGGTGTTTCTCACTTTCTTTACCAAAGGGCTGCCATTATGAAGTTTCTTCTTTTCACAGTCACAATCAATAAACAAGTACTAAACACAAGGAATTTATTGTGAAATGCTCGGATGAGTGCACAAGGTGATATTCATTCAACGATAAAGAAAGTTAGACTGTCTCACGACACCTGTGCGGGGAGGTGCACTGGCACGAGCAGTTGGACTGGTCTGGTACGCCAACCTAAACATGGGGCAATGGCCGAAACTCGGGACAAAATTTACCCAAAAAAAGCAGCCGAAACTTGAAACGGCCAATACTCAGGGCGGCGAAAACTCGTGGTTCCACTGTATAACATTTCTAGTATATTTTTAAATGTTTATACAGTAGTGTACTGTACTGTAATAAACAGAACAGAGTAAATCAACTCTAATATACAGTAAGGCCCCGCTTTACGGCGTTTTGCCTTACGGCATTTCGCTAATACGGTGATGTCAAATTATGACCAAAATTTGCTATACGACAAGCGGTCTTTCAAATGCGGTGACCCCCCCCCCACCCGGTTTGTTTACATTTTCCGTGACCTCATCTATTATGTCAGGAAACTTTCCAAAATTTCAAGTGTTTTAAAGTTCCTGCATATTTTATATGTACTCTGATAATTATACTTATGTGTACCTGTACCTAAATATACTTACACACTGTGCTGGTGTGCAGGTACACATTAAAATCGCTAAGTTTCTCTCTACTCATGACGCCAATACTACGTAATAGTAATCACTTGGGCACACTAAATGTCTTATTTTACATCAATACAGTGGACCCCCGGTTAACGATATTTTTTCATTCCAGGAGTATGTTCAGGTGCCAATACTGACCGAATTTGTTCCCATAAGGAATATTGTGAAGTAGATTAGTCCATTTCAGACCCCCAAACATACTCGTACAAACGCACTTACATAAATACACTTACATAATTGGTCGCATTGGGAGGTGAGCGTTAAGCGGGGGTCCACTGTATAGGCATTTTCATTAATCCGTCTATGATATTTTCCTCAAAATTATATATGAAACCCATTACATAGCAGATAAACATGATGCATTCACTCATAGAATAAAAATTGATGTAAATATGAGACTTGTTTACAAAGCAGCTGTGTAGGTAGTGTCAGAAGAATTACGTTTTCTCTAGTCAAACACTGGGGGGTAACTGTAGAAAAATATTCTTTTCGTATGCCTTTACTCTGGCCACAAAATAGAGCGAAACACCAACGTCAAAGACCTGGGAGTGATCATGTCGGAGGATCTCACCTTCAAGGACCATAACATTGTATCAATCGCATCTGCTAGAAAAATGACAGGATGGATAATGAGAACCTTCAAAACTAGGGAGGCCAAGCCCATGATGACACTCTTCAGGTCACTTGTTCTATCTAGGCTGGAATATTGCTGCACACTAACAGCACCTTTCAAGGCAGGTGAAATTGCCAACCTAGAAAATGTACAGAGAACTTTCACGGCGCGCATAACGGAGATAAAACACCTCAATTATTGGGAGCGCTTGAGGTTCCTAAACCTGTATTCCCTGGAACGCAGGAGGGAGAGATACATGATTATATACACCTGGAAAATCCTAGAGGGACTAGTACCGAACTTGCACACGAAAATCACCCACTACGAAAGCAAAAGACTTGGCAGACGATGCACCATCCCCCCAATGAAAAGCAGGGGTGTCACTAGCACGTTAAGAGACCATACAATAAGTGTCAGGGGCCCGAGACTGTTCAACTGCCTCCCAGCACACATAAGGGGGATTACCAACAGACCCCTGGCAGTCTTCAAGCTGGCACTGGACAAGCACCTAAAGTCAGTTCCGGATCAGCCGGGCTGTGGCTCGTATGTTGGTTTGCGTGCAGCCAGCAGCAACAGCCTGGTTGATCAGGCTCTGATCCACCAGGAGGCCTGGTCTCAGACCGGGCCGCGGGGGCGTTGACCCCCGGAACTCTCTCCAGGTAAACTCCAGGTATATAGCAATTCACGACCCTTGTGGGTTTAGTGCTTTTTATAATAATAATAATATTATTATTATTATTATTATTATTATTATTATTATTATCATCATCATCATCTTCATTCACTCTAAAAATGGTGTGTTGCTGTTTGTTTATTCTGTACTAACTTGTACAACTTGTACACAGTGTAAGAGTATTTGTATTGTGAAGTAATTATTATTATAATAAAAAAATATTGAGGTAAATGTTTTACAAACTCTTACAAATGGAGGTGAATGAACTAAAAGTAGACACATATTAATACGCATTTATTTCGCCTGACCAAGTGATCGTCCACTGCCTGTTCAGTTTGTGTTCTTACATTGTCTCAACTCTGTATCTCATTCTCTCGTTTACTCTTTTGTTAACTAGTTGGCTCTCATTGATGATGGCGTCTAAGGTTAGCTGTGATAAAAAGAGAAGTCGTAAGCCCCTTGCTTTAAGTGCCAAGTTAGAGGATGATAGTGTGCCATTCTGATTTTATTCAATAAACACCCTGCCACTCACCTCTCACACATTAATATTAATATTTTAAGGTAAGTAATAGTGTACTCTGTGTGTATCTTACCTTTTATTGTGTTTTTAATGCGTATTTCTGTTGCTAACTTAATATAAGTTAGTGTAAACTTGTTGTCTGGCATTTATTGCATATTTTGTGTGTGCTCTGATAATAATACTTGTGGAGCTGTGTGGTAGCCGGGTGGAGGGACAACATTACATTTTCTCTGCTCAGCCATCAGAGAAAATGTGTATGAATCTGCGTTTGGCCCAGCCACTCCCTCACTCCGCTTTTGTTTGCAATTTTCGGCATGAATTATTCATTACTTCTACCTTCATTTATGATGGCATCTAAAGGTAATTGTTACAAATGATTAAATTCAGTGAACAAGGTATGTCGATGTTAATAATATGACTCTGGGCCACAGTGTAGGTAGCCGGTAGGTGTAGCCCAGGCGGGCTACACCTACCGGCTACCTACACTGACTTCCTACAAATAAATACTACTTACCTCTCTTCCTATGTTAAGACTACACATATTTTAAGGTCAATAATGAGTGTACTGTGTGTAATTTACCTCTCTGGGATGTTTTATATATCGTGTATTAAATATGAGACGGGGAGCCAGGGCTACCTACACCTGGGCTACCTGCACCTGACTTCCTACAAATAAGTACTACTCACCTCTCTCCCTACATTAAGATTACAAATACTTTTAGATAAGTAATGAATTTACTGTGAATGTATTTTACTTTGTGTGTTTTTAATGCCTGGTTCTATTACTAATGCATTTATATGCATTTGTAAATGGAAAAAAATGGTGTTCTGCCTTCCGGCGATGTTTGCTTTCCGGTGACAGCCTGGAACCTAACCCGGCGTATAAGTGGGGCCCTACTGTACATTACTTAGGTTTGCATTCTGGTTGGAGAGCTGGTCGTAAGTCCGAGTGGTCGGTAAACAAGTATGTCGCTAAGTTAGGAGTGGTTCTAAATGTTCTGGACATTTTGGTCTGTCTTGGACAGTTATTGAGTCTCAAGAGTTATAACTTGATGATAGTCCAGGATTGACTGAAACATTGTGATTTTTTATTCTTCTTAGATACAGTTATTGTTGTATCTTGTGGTGTAGGTGGACGAGACAGCGATGCGACGGGTGCAGTTGGCCATCCTGCGGTTAATTGGTAGCCTTGATGCCAGCCTGAGTGTGTGTGTTATCCCTCAAGACCCAGACTCAATGGCTGCTGCTGCTGTGCGCTGGGACACACTTAAGCACATCAAGTTTGCTATGCCTTTTGAACAGCTCAAGATTGATATTTTTCTTGGTAAAGTATAATTAAACATTTTTATCATATCTCTACTTTGTTAGTCAAGCTTGATCTTTATTAATATACCTTTGACCAGTTTTGAGAGTTCTCGTGTAATGTGGCCTTAGACCAAATGTTATTGACTGCCAGGTGATCGAATTTATTGCTTCAAACAGGTTATGCATTATGAAGTAAAATGTTTAAGTGTTACACTAGTGTTAGATGGAATATTAACTTTTGTATTGCACTGTCAGACTGTATGGCGACACATAACTTTATAGGAATCCAGTGACATGAGATATGAAGTGTTATATAATTAGGGTTACTACTGTACAGTAGAACTTCCCGTATCCACAGGTCCAGCATCCTTGGTTTCAGTTATTCGCAGTTTACTGTGGCCTGAAAATAACCCTTAATTTTGCTTTATAATGGCCACAGAGTTCAAAAGTAGTGATGTTGGAAGTTCTTCAAAGCCTAAGAGAAGCTGTTAAGTGCTTCCCATCAGTAAAAAAAGTGATAATTCTCTACTTAATATGTGTAATTTATCGGTTAAACTTTATAATAGATATGTATGTAACCCTATGTAGTAGGTTGGTAGATAGCACCTGCCAGGGAGGTACTACCGTCTTGCCGAGTGAGTGTAAAACGGAAGCCTGTAATTGTTTTACGTGATGGTAGGATTGCTGGTGTCATTTTTCTGTCTCATAAACATGCAAGATGTCAGGTACATCTTGCAACTTCTGCTTAAATAAATCTTATCCATGACCATGACCCACAAGTGACTGAATGCACAAACACTATGAACAGCTGCTTACTTCTGCCAACAATAACAAAACCTACAAGACTCACTGGCACAAATGCCTCATTACTAGACCATATCTGGATAAACATTATATCCCCATTAAAAGCTGGCATAATCACAGATAACACCACTGACCACTATCCCATCTTTCTCATAACCAACTTGTGTAAAGTGCCCCAGGACACAACTAAGATCACATTCCAACTGCATGATGTGTCATCTGTTAATAACTTTATTTCAGCATTAAGTGACATTGACTGGCAGAACGAGCTAACAGACAACTTCCATGCTGATGAATGTGTCAAAATTTTTTTACAAAAAAAACCAAAACCTCTATAACATGCATTGCTCAATAATATCTAAGAAGATCACAGCAAAGAGACTAAACAGCTCCTGGCTTACAAACAGCATCTGCAAATCTATTGATAAAAAATGTCTATATGGAAAACAGTACAGAATGGGTCTAATAATGAAGGATCTCACAAAATGTTACTCGTCAATACTAACCAATCTAATAAGGAGGTCAAAAAAACTGTATTATGAAAACAGATTTCATGGCATAAAAGGTGATACGAAAAAGACCTGGGAAACCTTATCTGAAATTCTAGGAACATTAAAACTGTCACAAAACATTTTCATTAACTTAACTAAACCAGATGAACCTCTCCTACAGCCAACCAATACTCCCAACAAACTTAATGTCTTTTTCTCTACCGTAGGAACAAAACTTGCAAGTAAAATCCCAAGCTCAAACATTCAACCAAAAGACTGCCTCACTGGCAACTACCCTAATACTCTATTTTTAGTCCCAACAAACCCTACTGAAATCTCTCTTATCATCAAAACACTTAAAAACAAGACAGAGGACCTAAATAACTTACCACCACTCATGTATGAAGAAGCTTCTCATGTGTTGTCATCAATTATTGCAACTCTTTTTAATAAATCCACTGAATCTTCCACCTTTCCATCCATACTCAAGACAAAAAGAGTCACCCCGATCCTCAAAGGAGGTGATCCAACCGAATTGAACAATTATAGGCCTATATCAAACCTGCCCCTGCTATCTAAAATCTTCGAGAAATTAATACACTAACAAGTTTACTGCTACCTCATTTCCCACAACATACTGAACCCTTGTCAGTTTGGGTTCAGACCAAAAAAGTACTAATGATGCTATTATACATATGCTTGAACTGATATACTCTGCACTCGAGAAAAATGAAATTCCCCTGGGACTGGTCATAGACTTACAAAAAGCTTTTAATACAGTTGACCATGACCTTTTGCACCAAAAGCTTGAACATTAAGGGGTCAGAGAACACTCTCTCGATTATCTGAAATCTTAGCAATAGAACCCAGTATGTACGTTTTAACAGCAAGGGTCAGTCATGTACTTATGAGCCAAAATTGTAGCACCTTCAAATCTGGTGGAAGAAACCTGGTAGGCCTACATATGAAAGAATGGGTCTGTGTGGTCCTGCAGCATGCAGTGCATAATGAGAAAAAAAACTCTGACCTTGTTTTTTATTTAAAACAACGACTTTGCAGTGTACTTTCATATGATATTTATAGTTGTATTCTCGTTTTCCTGGTCTCATTTGATATAATGTAAGATGTATTACAGAAATAGAGATGATTTTGATTGGTATCACGATGAAAAGTACCTTGAAATTGAACTCAAATTAGCAGAAATGTTCGATTTTACTGACGTTCAAGAGTAAACAAATCACGCCATGCATCCAATACATGTCAACAAGTGCGCTAATATTATTTATACCATTTTTACAATAATGCAGTAGTTTGCATAACAGTAAATCTATTTTTTGTGAAAATAAAAATTCAAAATAGAAAGGAAGAGTAATGTAAGAGGGGCCTGGAGACATGACTAATGAACAGATAAAATGTTATTTTAGTGCCAGGAATGTCTGTCTTGTTTATTCTGGACCCTATTTTGAAATTGGCATCTTTTGAAATTTGTGTGAAATTGACCAAATTGCCAATTTGTGACCACTTAATTGGGTAGTTGAAATCGGTAAATGGGCAGTTTCTTGTAGTCAGTCGATAGAACAAATAGAGTTCTAGCGAAGTAGCTATGATTTTAGTGGGCTGGAGTACTTGATATTGTGGAAAGTTTCCACATGTAATGAAAAGTGATGCTCATAGAGAATGTAAACAAACCTGGTGGGGCGTGGTGACCGTATTAGAAAGTCAGATGGGGGGAGCCATATAGGGAGTTTTGGTCATAATTTGAAATGTCTGTATTAGCGGAACATCGTAAAGTGAAACGCAGTAAAGTGGGGCATATTTATAATAGGTTGATAGAAAACAGCCACCCAAGGAGGTACCACCATCCTGCCAAGTGAGTATAATTGTTTTACATGGTGTTAGGATTGCTGGTGTCATTTTTTCTGTCTCATAAAGAAGCAGGATTTCAGGTATGTCTTGCTACTTCTACTTAAACTTAGGTCACACTACACTTGTATGTATAAGCATATATATACACACCCCTCTGGGTTTTCTTCTTTCTTACTAGTTCTTGTTTTTGTTTATTTCCTCTTATCGCCATGGGAAAATGGAACATAATTCTTCCTCCATAAGCCATGTGTGTCGTAAGAGGCTACTAACATTCCGGGAGGAAAGGGCTAATAACCCCTTTTGTATGCATTACTAAAGTTAAAAAGAGAAACTTTTGTTTTTCTTTTTGGACCACCTTGTTTCAGTGGGATATGGCTGGTTTGTTGAAAGAAGAAGGGTTGCTGCTCATAAATGAATTCATATAGGTTTCACACAGGTGAAACTTGTACTTAAGTGAGCTGTGATTTTGTAGTTGGGTTTTGTTGTACCACTTCTGTCAAAATGAATTCACAGCATAAACTACAGGAATCTTATTTTTCATCTTAATCATTAACCCTTAACCCTTTGAGGGTCGAGAGGCCCTCTCCTATACTTGTTCTCAGGGTCGAAAATTTTTTGAAAAAAAAAAAAAAATCTTATGAAATGTTGGATAATCTTTTTCCGATCATAATGACACTAAAAGTATGAAATTTGATGGAAAACTTACAGAATTATGCTCTCGCGAAGTTAGCGGTCTCGACGATATTTATCCCTTCATGGGGCAAATGGCCATAAATTTAGAAATTTGAACTGAACGCCCTATAGTGGATAGAGTAACTCAATATAAGGTCATTGAGCCCATATAAATGGAATTCTGATGTTTAGTTTTCAAGCAATTGCTAATCAGCGAAAACCAAATTTATTACAGCCTGCCCGTATTAGGGAGTAGAAATTTGGCTGTTGCAAACTTGCAATGGTTAATAAAACAGCAAATAGCTATTTTTTTTAATTTATTATACAAACAGACAATATAAAAAATATAAGTGGAACTTGCATCCAAACCTTTTTTAGGTATTAGAAAAATATAAAAAGAAACCAAATTGCTACATTGATACATTGCAAAGGGATAAAATTTTCAAGTCCCATATTCCTGAATTCCCTGAGAAAGAACAGTCATTGTATATTACTAATTGCTAGAATGGAAGGGTATGAAGCAATTTTTATTCTTCTTTATGCATAGATTTACTTTGCATATGAAGCAATAAAATGATGATGTGGTATAATTGTTGTTGTTCAACAGGCATCTCCTCTATCCTAATACCTTTCTTTTTCTTGACTACTTTTCACTTTTTGGCTGGCGTTTCTTCCTCATCATCACTTGACACCTCTGCATCCAGTGGCAAGTATTCATCACCACTTTCAAGCAAGCAGTTCTGGGTCATCTACCTCCAGTTCTGAGTCACTTTCCTCCAAAACACAGACATTTTGACTTGGTGTTGGAGGGCTCACCATAAAACAATTTCACATTGATCTGGAAGGACCATAAAAGCGTTCTGTACACATCCAGACCACTACAAAATTCATATAAGCAATAGAAATATTTTTTATAAATATTTATTTACCGAAATTGAAAACTGCCCCTAAAAGGGCACAACAAAATTTTTTGAAGTCTCTCTTGTTGCACTATTTTCATTTCCATGGTACACTCATATTATGCTTCACACGGCCTTTATATATATTTATATATATATGTGTATATATTTTTTTTTTTTTTTTTTTCTCAACAAGTCGGCCGTCTCCCACCGAGGCAGGGTGACCCAAAAAAAGAAAGAAAATCCCCAAAAAGAAAACACTTTCATCATCGTTCAACACTTTCACCACACTCGCACATTATCACTGTTTTTGCAGAGGTGCTCAGAATACAACAGTCTATAAGCATACACACATAAAGATACACAACATATCCCTCCAAACTGCCAATATCCCAAACCCCTCCTTTAAAGTGCAGGCATTGTACTTCCCATTTCCAGGACTCAAGTCCGACTATATGAAAATAACCGGTTTCCCTGAATCCCTTCACTAAATATTACCCTGCTCACACTCCAACAGATCGTCAGGTCCCAAGTACCATTCGTCTCCATTCACTCCTATCTAACACGCTCACGCACGCTTGCTGGAAGTCCAAGCCGCTTACCCACAAAACCTCCTTTACCCCCTCTCTCCAACCCTTTCGAGGACGACCCCTACCCCGCCTTCCTTCCCCTATAGATTTATATGCTTTCCATGTCATTCTACTTTGATCCATTCTCTCTAAATGACCAAACCACCTCAACAACCCCTCTTCTGCCCTCTGACTAATACTTTTATTAACTCCACACCTTCTCCTAATTTCCACACTCCGAATTTTCTGCATAATATTTACACCACACATTGCCCTTACACAGGACATCTCCACTGCCTCCAACCGTCTCCTCGCTGCTGCATTTACCACCCAAGCTTCACACCCATATAAGAGTGTTGGTACTACTATACTTTCATACATTCCCTTCTTTGCCTCCATAGATAACGTTTTTTGACTCCACATATACCTCAATGCACCACTCAGCTTTTTTCCCTCATCAATTCTATGATTAACCTCATCCTTCATAAATCCATCCGCCGACATATATATATATATATATATATATATATATATATATATATATATATATATATATATATATATATATATATATATATATATATATATATATATATTATATATATTATATATATATATATATATATATATATATATATATATATTATATATATATATATATATATATATATATATATATATATATATATATATATATATATATATATATATATATCAAAATATGCCCAAAATACTCATTTACTCACTAGACATAAAAGTCGGTACTTACCGACATTGTAGAGGACAAAATCCAAGGGTATTTGAGTCTCGCTACATGAAAAAAAATGTTACTCTCGGCGATGCCAAGCCAGAAGTGTTTACATCTTGGTCTCTCAACCAATGGGAAGCGAGAACAGGACAGCACCACTAAGCTGAAGCGACTCAGGGAAGGCTTGTGATTGGTCAGAAATAAAGAACAGGAATCTAGATGCGCGGCACGAGTAGGATGACACGCGCATCGGCGATTTCGCCCACTTCCAGCCCTGTTTTTGGCCAATTCCAATGTACCAGTCGACAAAATCATAACTATTTCGCTAGAACTCCACTTCTTCTTTCGAATGAGTACAAGAAACCACCCATTTACCGATTTCAACTATCCAATACAGTGGTCAGAATTTAGCAATTTTGCCAATTCCACACACATTTCGAAAGATGCCAATTTCCAAATAGGGTCCATAATAAACAAGACAGACATTCCTGGCACTAGAATAACATTTCCTCTGTTCATTAGTCACATCCCCAGGTCCCTCTTACATTTGTTTTGCTTTCCACTTAGAATTTTTATTCTCACAAAAAATAGAAGATTTACTGTTATGCAAACTACTGCATTAGTGTAGAAATGGTATAAATAATATCAGCGCACTTGCGAAAGAATATTAGACTCTCCAATTGATGTGTATTGTGACGCATGGTATGATTTGTTTACTTTTGAACTTTGGCAAAAATTGAACATTTCTGCTACTTTGAGCTCAATATCAAGATAATTTTCATTGTGAAACCAGTCAAAATCATCTTAATTTCTGTAATATGTCTTTCATTCTATAAAATGAGACCAGGAAAACTAGAATACAACCATTAATACCATGCAAAAATACACTGCAAAATCGCTGTTTTAAACCAAAAACATGGTTGGAGTTTTTTTTTTGTTATTATGTACTGTGTGCTGCAGGATTTTTTTTATACTGTGCACAATGACCACATAGACCCATTCTTTCATATGTAGGCCTACCACCTTTCTCTTGCTAGATTTGAAGGCGCTGCAATTTACGCGTACTAGTACGGCACCAGCCCTGGCGTGCAAGCCATACTAGTATGGCACTGACCCTGAGAGGGTTGAACTGTCCAAACGTAGATCTATACAGGTACCATCCGACTTATGACCAAGCTTGGTTCTGACCAACTGGTCCTAAGTCAAAATGGACGTAAGTCGAACCTTTGAAAATTGCATAATTGGGCATAATGTCAAACCTTACCTATATAAACTACCTACATAGTACTGTAATGTAATGTACAATCATTATTTCATTCTTTTTACCATAATTTACTTTTATTGCTAAATTTTAATTATGTACTGCATATAATGTACAGGTGTCCCTCAACATTCGCGAGGGTTAGGGGATCAAGAGCCTCGCGAATGTTGAAAAACCGTGAATGTTTGGTGCCCCAATATATTGTAGGGAAATATAATACAATACTGCTTAACTTGTTGAACCATGAACAATCATAAAATACATGAAAACGTCGTAAGTTGTACTAAATATATACATGTTATGCTTTAGTAACATGTATGTTATTAAATACCACGGACTCCACCACTGCCTCCACCACTTCCTCAACCAATGCGAGTCCCTACTACCCTCCCTCTGACCCCCGCAACTGGCAGCCAGTCCTCCCACCACTCAGTGGTATTTACTAACATATACGTATGTTATAAATAATAATAGTACATGTTAATATTAATAACATTTATAATAATAATAAATGTTATTCATAATGTACAATTATTATTTATAACATATATGTTAGGATTGCTGGTTTCTTTTTCTGTCTCATAAACACGCTAGATAACAGGGATATCTTGCTACTACTACTTACACTTTGGTCACACTTCACAGACACGCACATGCATATATATATACATACATCTAGGTTTTTCTCCTTTTTCTAAATAGCTCTTGTTCTTCTTTATTTCTTCTATTGTCCATGGGGAAGTGGAAAAGAATCTTTCCTCCGTAAGCCATGCGTGTCGTATGAGGCGACTAAAATGCCGGGAGCAATGGGCTAGTAACCCCTTCTCCTGTAGACACTTACTAAAAAAGAGAAGAAGAAAAACTTTATAAAACTGGGATGCTTAAATGTGCGTGGATGTAGTGCGGATGACAAGAAACAGATGATTGCTGATGTTATGAATGAAAAGAAGTTGGATGTCCTGGCCCTAAGCGAAACAAAGCTGAAGGGGGTAGGAGAGTTTCAGTGGGGGTAAATAAATGGGATTAAATCTGGAGTATCTGAGAGAGTTAGAGCAAAGGAAGGGGTAGCAGTAATGTTAAATGATCAGTTATGGAAGGAGAAAAGAGAATATGAATGTGTAAATTCAAGAATTATGTGGATTAAAGTAAAGGTTGGATGGGAGAAGTGGGTCATAATAAGCGTGTATGCACCTGGAGAAGAGAGGAATGCAGAGGAGAGAGAGAGATTTTGGGAGATGTTAAGTGAATGTATAGGAGCCTTTGAACCAAGTGAGAGAGTAATTGTGGTAGGGGACCTGAATGCTAAAGTAGGAGAAACTTTTAGAGAGGGTGTGGTAGGTAAGTTTGGGGTGCCAGGTGTAAATGATAATGGGAGCCCTTTGATTGAACTTTGTATAGAAAGGGGTTTAGTTATAGGTAATACATATTTTAAGAAAAAGAGGATAAATAAGTATACAAGATATGATGTAGGGCGAAATGACAGTAGTTTGTTGGATTATGTATTGGTAGATAAAAGACTGTTGAGTAGACTTCAGGATGTACATGTTTATAGAGGGGCCACAGATATATCAGATCACTTTCTAGTTGTAGCTACACTGAGAGTAAAAGGTAGATGGGATACAAGGAGAATAGAAGCATCAGGGAAGAGAGAGGTGAAGGTTTATAAACTAAAAGAGGAGGCAGTTAGGGTAAGATATAAACAGCTATTGGAGGATAGATGGGCTAATGAGAGCATAGGCAATGGGGTCGAAGAGGTATGGGGTAGGTTTAAAAATGTAGTGTTCGAGTGTTCAGCAGAAGTTTGTGGTTACAGGAAAGTGGGTGCGGGAGGGAAGAGGAGCGATTGGTGGAATGATGATGTAAAGAGAGTAGTAAGGGAGAAAAAGTTAGCATATGAGAAGTTTTTACAAAGTAGAAGTGATGCAAGGAGGGAAGAGTATATGGAGAAAAAGAGAGAGGTTAAGAGAGTGGTGAAGCAATGTAAAAAGAAGAGCAAATGAGAGAGTGGGTGAGATGTTATCAACAAATTTTGTTGAAAATAAGAAAAAGTTTTGGAGTGAGATTAACAAGTTAAGAAAGCCTAGAGAACAAATGGATTTGTCATTTAAAAATAGGAGAGGAGAGTTATTAAATGGAGAGTTAGAGGTATTGGGAAGATGGAGGGAATATTTTGAGGAATTGTTAAATGTTGATGAAGATAGGGAAGCTGTGATTTCGTGTATAGGGCAAGGAGGAATAACATCTTGTAGGAGTGAGGAAGAGCCAGTTGTGAGTGTGGGGGAAGTTCGTGAGGCAGTAGGTAAAATGAAAGGGGGTAAGGCAGCCGGGATTGATGGGATAAAGATAGAAATGTTAAAAGCAGGTGGGGATATAGTTTTGGAGTGGTTGGTGCAATTATTTAATAAATGTATGGAAGAGGGTAAGGTACCTAGGGATTGGCAGAGAGCATGCATAGTTCCTTTGTATAAAGGCAAAGGGGATAAAAGAGAGTGCAAAAATTATAGGGGGATAAGTCTGCTGAGTATACCTGGTAAAGTGTATGGTAGAGTTATTATTGAAAGAATTAAGAGTAAGACGGAGAATAGGATAGCAGATGAACAAGGAGGCTTTAGGAAAGGTAGGGGGTGTGTGGACCAGGTGTTTACAGTGAAACATATAAGTGAACAGTATTTAGATAAGGCTAAAGTGGTCTTTGTGGCATTTATGGATTTGGAAAAGGCGTATGACAGGGTGGATAAGGGGGCAATGTGGCAGATGTTGCAAGTGTATGGTGTAGGAGGTAGGTTACTGAAAGCAGTGAAGAGTTTTTACGAGGATAGTGAGGCTCAAGTTAGAGTATGTAGGAAAGAGGGAAATTATTTCCCAGTAAAAGTAAGCCTTAGACAAGGATGTGTGATGTCACCGTGGTTGTTTAATATATTTATAGATGGGGTTGTAAGAGAAGTAAATGCGAGGGTCTTGACAAGAGGCGTGGAGTTAAAAGATAAAGAATCACACATAAAGTGGGAGTTGTCACAGCTGCTCTTTGCTGATGACACTGTGCTCTTGGGAGATTCTGAACAGAAGTTGCAGAGATTGGTGGATGAATTTGGTAGGGTGTGCAAAAGAAGAAAATTAAAGGTGAATACAGGAAAGAGTAAGGTTATGAGGATAACAAAAAGATTAGGTGATGAAAGATTGAATATCAGATTGGAGGGAGAGAGTATGGAGGAGGTGAATGTATTCAGATATTTGGGAGTGGACGTGTCAGCGGATGGGTCTATGAAAGATGAGGTGAATCATAGAATTGATGAGGGAAAAAGAGTGAGTGGTGCACTTAGGAGTCTGTGGAGACAAAGAACTTTGTCCTTGGAGGCAAAGAGGGGAATGTATGAGAGTATAGTTTTACCAACGCTCTTATATGGATGTGAAGCATGGGTGATGAATGTTGCAGCGAGGAGAAGGCTGGAGGCAGTAGAGATGTCATGTCTGAGGGCAATGTGTGGTGTGAATATAATGCAGAGAATTCGTAGTTTGGAAGTTAGGAGGAGGTGCGGGATTACCAAAACTGTTGTCCAGAGGGCTGAGGAAGGGTTGTTGAGGTGGTTCGGACATGTAGAGAGAATGGAGCAAAACAGAATGACTTCAAGAGTTTATCAGTCTGTAGTGGAAGGAAGGCAGGGTAGGGGTCGGCCTAGGAAAGGTTGGAGAGAGGGGGTAAAGGAGGTTTTGTGTGCGAGGGGCTTGGACTTCCAGCAGGTATGCATGAGCGTGTTTGATAGGGGTGAATGGAGACAAATGGTTTTTAATACTTGACGTGCTGTTGGAGTGTGAGCAAAGTAACATTTATGAAGGGATTCAGGGAAACCGGCAGGCCGGACTTGAGTCCTGGAGATGGGAAGTACAGTGCCTGCACTCTGAAGGAGGGGTGTTAATGTTGCAGTTTAAAAACTGTAGTGTAAAGCACACTTCTGGCAAGACAGTGATGGAGTGAATGATGGTGAAAGTTTTTCTTTTTCGGGCCACCCTGCCTTGGTGGGAATCGGCCAGTGTGATAATAAAAAATATAAAAAATAATGTTAGTAAATATCACTGCCTCTATCGCTGCCTCTACCACTGCCTCTACCACTGCCTCTACCACTGCCTCTACCACTGCCTCTATCACTGCCTCTATCACTGCCTCTATCACTGCCTCTATCACTGCCTCTACCACTGCCTCAACCACTCCAGTCACACTCAATCTACAAGCACCAAACAATGAATTATTGTGAAATGTTTGGAAGAGCAGGGAGACTAATGTTCACTCCAACATAAACAAAGCCACACTGACGATGTGTCAACCACTCCCTCGTATTTTTGTACAATTTCCTTCTTCAATTATATCGTATTATTATTATTATTATTATTATTATTATTATTATTATTATTATTATTGTTATTATTAGCAGTAGCAGAAATGTTTGATTCTTTGCTGTGTTCAAGAGTAAACACATGATGTCACCGTCCAATACCTGTCCAAATAGCCATTCCAATATGCAGTCATGAATGTGTTTACATTATTTATAATGTAGTTTAATAACAAATAATGAACAAACAAAATACTCACCACACTGATTGGTGGGAGGGCTGGCTGCCAGTTGCGGGGGTCGGAGGGAGGGTAGTAGGGACTCGCAGGTGGCGGGAAACTTGAATATGATTTGGCGGCTGGGAATTTGGTGGCTGGGAATTTGGCGGTTGGGAATTCGCGAATGTGTGAAGCCCGCGAAAGCTGAAAACGTGAATGTTGAGGGAGACCTGTATACATGGTAGTGAATTGTATTGTAAATTTTACATCGCATACATTATATGTTACTGTTATCTTTATGTTTTGTCGACACAATGGAATGGGAGAATACCACTGGTAGTGTCATCCTGCCAGAATGTTGTATAACCTATACCCTAAGTAAAGAGAAACAACTCTGGAACATGTGTAATACGTATATCCAGCTGGGTGGCAGGGTGGGTGGCCAGGTGGATAGGTGGGTGGGTGGTTGGCTGACTGAATGTGGCTCACTCTCTCTCTCTGTATCTCTCCCTCTCTGTATCTCTCTCTCTCTGTATCTCTCTCTCTCTCTGTATCTCTCTCTCTCTGTATCTCTCTCTCTCTCTGTATCTCTCTCTCTCTGTATCTCTCTCTCTGTATCTCTCTCTCTCTATGTATCTCTCTCTCTGTGTCTCTCTCTCTGTATCTCTCTCTCTCTGTATCTCTCTCTGTCTCTCTCTCTCTCTGTCTCTCTCTCTCTCTGTCTCTCTCTCTCTCTGTATCTCTCTCTCTCTGTATCTCTCTCTCTCTGTATCTCTCTCTCTCTCTCTCTCTCTCTCTCTCTCTCTCTCTCTCTCTCTCTCTCTCTCTCTCTCTCTCTCTCTCTCTGTATCTCTCTCTCTCTCTCTGTATCTCTCTCTCTCTCTCTCTCTCTCTCTCTCTCTCTCTCTCTCTCTCTCTCTCTCTCTCGCAGGTACACGTAAGTAAAGATATCATACATAGTATAAATTACCTAGGATAACCCAAAAAATCCAGACAAAGTGCTATACAGTGGATCTGTGCTCCAGTGCCCTAAATTAAAAAAAAACAAAAATTATTATTATTGCAATAATACATATGTACTAATATTATTATTATTAAACTATAATATAATCGTGTCCACTCATTACTTACCTTAAAATATTTGTAGTCTTAATGTAGAGTGAGAGGTGAGTAAACAAGATTAAATGAATAAATGAGAGAAAGAATGAAAGTAGAAGGTTCGCAAGTTATGTAAACAAATGTTGTCGTTGTTGTAGTTACCAGCCCGGATACAAATGGTTTTTGTTCACTCTGTCAAGCCGACCAGAAAAACATCTCATATTTGTTAATTTATATGTTTATATGTTATGTAGCATGTTTATTATATAATTTTGAAAAAAAAAATCATAGATGGATTAAGCAAAATGTCTATATTAACGTTTTATACACATTTAATGCGCCTCAGCGATTATTATTGTTTTACTTTCATTATAAATATGGTGTCTTCAATTACACTCTTAATGAGTGGCTCTGAGACAGAAAAGCAGACAGAAAGACAGACACAGGTTGACAGAAATACACACACGGTTAGACAGAGAGACACACACAGGTAGACAGAAAGACACACTCACAGGTAGGCAGAAAGACAGACACACAGGTAGACAGAAAGACATACACACAGGTAGGCAGAAAGACAGACACATAGGTAGGCAGAAAGACAGACACACAGGTAGACAGAAAGACAGACACACAGAGATAGACAGACACAGATATACTGGCAGACAGATACAGACAGGTTTATGTGCAACAGTGAAAACAAATAGAGAGTTCGAGAGTAAGAGCCTTTCTTGCCACAATCTCCAGTGCAAGATTCAGACTTCATCTTAGGGGCCATGGTGAAATTTACTGTCCAGTTAATACAGTATGATGCTGCTGATAGGGCAGGGTTACTCAAACTGATGCTGCCTGCATGACACATTGCCGCCGCGAGTATCGTCAATTATCATACAGCGGTGTGCATCAGCCGGCCCAGCCCAGCTGCCAGAAACACGGTCGTAAGTCAAGTGGACGTATGTCGAGCAGGTCGTAAGTCAGATGGTAGGTGTATTTTCTCGCATAGCCCTCCAAACGTAGATATATATTTTTTATGTGCTTTCCTATGGAAAAAATCAAGGTCGGAGCACTCTGTGCGCAAACGTAGATATACGTTTGGACAGTTTATGGGTTAAAAACAAGATTTGATAAAAAACTTTGTTTTACTTAGAATATAATGAAAGATGTTTCTTGAAAGAACTTTGATGGAAAAACTATTTGATGTGTTATTTGATCTTGTTTGGTGTTGTTTTCCATTTTAGATGATCTTCTGCCCCATGTTGTGGATCTGGCACTAAATTCAAGTGATCGTCAGACTAAAGTTGCTGCATCTGAACTTCTCCATTCTGTCATTATCCTCATGATTGGCACAGGTAAGTTCCTTAATCTTTATTTTGTTCATTGTTATCTTTGTCTTCACAGCAGCATTGTTCTTGTCGGTGGACAGCAATCATCCAGGGAGTTACTGTACTGCCATCCTGTTATACTGTACTGCCATCCTGTTATACTGTACTGCCATCCTGTTATACTGCACTGCCATCCTGTCGTACTGTACTACCATCCTGTCATACTGTGCTGCCATCCTGTCATACTGTTCTGCCATCCTGTCATACTGTACTACCATCCTGTCTTACTCTTCTGCCATCCTGTCATACTGTACTGCCATCCTGTCATACTGTACTACCATCCTGTCATACTGTACTGCCATCCTGTCATACTGTACTACCATCCTATCTTACTGTACTGCCATCCTGTCATACTGTACTTCCATCCTACCGTACTGTACTGCCATCCTATCATACTGTTCTGCCATCCTGTCATACTATACTACCATCCTGTCTTACTGTACTACCATCCTGTCTTACTGTTCTGCCATCCTGTCATACTATACTACCATCCTGTCTTACTGTACTACCATCCTGTCTTACTGTTCTTGCATCCTGTCATACTGTGCTACTATCCTGTCTTACTGTTCTGCCATCTTGTCATACTGTACTGCCATCCTGTCATACTGTACTGCCATCCTTTCATACTGTACTGCCATCCTATCATACTGTTCTGCCATACTGTACAGCCATCCTGTCATACTGTTCTGCCTTCCTGTCATACTGTACTGCCCTCCTGTCATACTGTTCTGCTATCCTGTCATACTGTTTTGCCATCCTATACTGCCATCCTTTCATACTGTTCTGCCATCCTGTCATACTGTACTGCCATCCTGTCATACTGTTCTACCATTCTGTACTGCCATCCTTTCATACTGTTCTGCCATCCTGTCATACTGTACTGCCATCCTGTCATACTGTTCTACCATCCTGTACTGCCATCCTTTCAGACTGTTCTGCCATCCTGTCATACTGTACTGCCATCCTGTCATACTGTTCTGCCATCCTTTTGTACTGTTCTGCCATCCTGTACTGCCATCCTTTCATACTGTTCTGCCATCCTGTCATACTGTACTGCCATCCTGTCATACTGTTCTACCATCCTGTACTGCCATCCTGTCATACTATATTACCATCCTGTCATATTGCATTGCCATCCTGCCATACTGTTCTGCCATTCAGTCATACATACTGCCATCCTCTTATACAGTTCTGCCATCCTGGCATATTGTTATTCCATCTTTTCTCATTGTGCCTATCCCTAAGCCCCAACAGCCTGATACATTTAGGCCGATCTCCTTAACTAGTTGTCTTTGTAAAAGTTTTGAGAGAATGATGCTTAACAGACTGTACCACAGAATCAGACATCAACTTTCCCCCTACCTCTATGGGTTCATGAAAGGTAAAAGTGTGCAGAACTGTATTTCCACCTTTCTCACTGCACACACCTCGACTAGTTTTACCACTTTTCTTGATCTAAAATCTGCATTTGATATTGCGAACAGAACCGTTATACTACATGAACTAGCCAAAATGAATATTGGTGGTAGCTTACTCTGCTGGATAATAGGATACCTGTCAAATAGAGTATCCTCTGTCCTTTACCAAGGCTTCAGAAGTGATTCTAAAGAAATGTCTTTAGGTACACCGCAGGGAGGAGTTCTTAGTCCCATGCTATTTAATATTCTGATTAATGCTCTCCTAAATGCTCTACCTGCCTCACATAAACATATAGCTATAAGCTATGCTGATGATATCATGATCCATACAACAGGGCATAAGAAGATGAATACCATTCTTAATGAAGTTCAAGCAATTTGTAATCGACTAGGCCTCATAATATCTTCCTCTAAAACAAAGATATTAACAAGCAAACGACATCCCCCACCCATCTATTTGCAGGGTGAAATCATTAGCTACGTTAAAACTTACAGATATCTTGGTGTAGATGTACCCTTTAACAAATCCACTGAACCACAACTAAACAAGAAATGCAAAGCTAGGCTAAATGCTCTCAAAGCTGTTGCTGGCTACAATCCCAACTATGGTGCTAATGTGAGAATCGTGAGAATGATGTACATAGCCTATGTTAGGTCCTTAATTGATTATGCTGCTCCCATGTTGATATTAGCTAGAGAAAGTTCTCTCCGACCCTTGGAGTTAATGCAAAATGAAGCTCTCAGGATTATTCTTGGCTGTCCCAGATCTACAAAAGTTCTTAACATGAGGAAGGAGCTTGGTATTTCTAGTATCAGTGATAGGATTGTTGAAATTAACACTGTACTCGGTATTAGAATGTTGAGACACGAACCAGACACTGTCACAGTGAATCTTACCAAGTGTCTAGAGGTAAATACACACAGATCTAAATGGATTGTGAAAACGTGCAATTGCATTAAGTTTTATAACCTGCATGAACTGTATCACTGTAGGCAACAAGAGCATTTCACCCCTCCATGGAAGATGTGTTCATTTAATATCACATACCTACAAGCCCCTCCCAAGAAGCTCATTGCTAGTAATCCCTTCCTTAAATCTCTTGTTAGAGCAACTGCTCAAGAAGAAATTTCTCACCTAGCTGGTAGTAATAAGTTATCACAAGTTATATACACTGATGGATCTAAACAGGAGTCTTCTGGCAGGGCTGCATCTGCTCTTGTTGCCACCTCCCTAGTTAAGAACGATAATAAATTTGTTGAGTTAGGCATAAGAATTAACAACTGGGCGTCTACACTGCAAACTGACTTGTTTGCAATCCTAATGGCGCTAAAGCTAACCTATGACACTGAGCTTGACTCTATCATCATTACTGATTCTATGTCATCATTGAAGGCTCTTGACTCATATAATGACTCTAACAACATGCTCATTGGGGAAGCCAGGTATAGATACTCAAAAATTAGGGACAAAGGAATTAATGTACAATTGCTATGGATCCCATCACACATTGGATTACTCCTTCATGATAAAGTTGATATGTTAACCAAGAAGAGTACCCAGAAGGAGAATGTAGAATATAACTTTGGTATAACTGTGTCTAGCATTAGGAATAATATTAGAGAAGTAAATAATGAAAATGATTGTTATAGGAATGCAGTTAGAAGCCTGAGTAGATATATAACCCACTATGATAACATGAACGTAGATAAGTATGTTTATGGAGCAACTTGCAATGTGAACAGACTGACTGATGTTGTAGTGGCCAGGCTTAGGCTTGGTTACAAGTACTTCTGGCAGTTTGGGAAACACACAGATGATGATCAAACTAAATGTAAATTATGTGATCAGGCATATGGTCACTCTCTTGAACACTATGTGCTTAATTGTCCACTTATTGAGGAATACAGAGACAGACAGTATAATAACCTATGTGACATGTCAAGATATCTTATTAATGAAAATAAGATACCAGATATACTAGGCAAATTTCCTAAATTTGCTTGTAACAGATAAGTGAACTATAGATATGTAGATATAAATCCATATGTATTCCTGTTAACCCTTTGGGGCCTAGTTCCTAGGCCTTTTGTGTATCCATATGCTCTCGCGCTACCGTCCACAGGATGGATATGGGGTGCACAATAAACTAGCCACTTTGGTGCCAAATCTAATCTAATCTGTCATACTGTACTGCCATCCTGGCATACTGTTCTCCCATCCTGCCATACTGTACTGCCATCCTGTCATACTGTAATACCATCCTGCCATACTGTACTGCCATCCTGTCATACTGTTCTGCCATCCTGTCATACTGTTCTGGAATCCTGTCATACTGTACTGCCATCCTGTTCTGCCATCCTGTCATTTTGTACTTCCATCCTGTGATTCTGCAATGCCATCCTGTCATACTGTTCTGCCATCCTGTCATACTGTACTACCATCCTGTCATACTGTACTGCCATCCTGTTCTGCCATCCTGTCATTTTGTACTTCCATCCTGTGATTCTGCACTGCCATCCTGTCATACTGTTCTGCCATCCTGTCATACTGTACTGCCATCCTGTCATACTGTACTACCATCCTGTCATACTGCACTGCCATCCTGTCATACTGTACTGCCATCCTACCATACTGTACTACCATCCTATCATACTGTTCTGCCATCCTGTCATACTGTACTACCATTCTGTCTTACTGTTCTGCCATCCTGTCATACTGTACTACCATCCTGTCTTACTATTCTGCCATCTTGTCATACTGTACTGCCATCCTGTCATACTCTACTGCCATCCTGTCATACTGTACTACCATCCTGTCTTACTGTACTACCATCCTGTCTTGCTGTTCTCGCATCCTGTCATACTGTGCTACCATCCTGTCTTACTGTTCTGCCATCTTGTCATACTGTACTGCCATCCTGTCATACTGTACTGCCATCCTTTCATACTGTACTGCCATCCTGTCATACTGTTCTGCCATACTGTACAGCCATCCTGTCATACTGTACTGCCATTATGTCATGCTGTTCTGCCATCCTGTCATACTGTACTGCCAACCTGTACTGCCATCCTGTTCTGCCATCCTGTCATACTATACTGCCATCCTGTCATACTGTACTGCAATCCTGTCATACTGTTCTGCCATCCTATCATACTGTCCTGCCATCCTGTCATACTGTCCTGCCATTCTGTCATACTGTTCTGCCATCCTGTCATACTGTTGTGCCATCCTGTCATACTATTGTGCCATCCTTTCATACTGTTGTGCCATCCTTTCATACTGTTCTCCCATCCTGTCATACTGTACTGTCATCCTGTCATACTGTACTACCATCCTGTCATACTGTTCTCCCATCCTGTCATACTGTACTACCATCCTGTCATACTGTTCTGCCATCCTGTCATACTGTACTGCCATCCTGTCATACTGTACTGCCATCCTGTCATACTGTTCTCCCTTCCTGTCATATTGTACTGCCATCCTGTCATACTGTACTACCATCCTGTCATTCTGTTCTGCCATCCTGTCATACTGTACATCCATCCTGTCATACTGTTCTGCCATCCTGTCATAGTGTACTGCCATCCTGTCATACTGTTCTCCCATCCTGTCATACTGTACTGCCATCCTGTCATACTGTTCTGCCATCCTGTCATACTGTACTGCCATCCTGTACTGCCATCCTGTTCTGCAATCCTGTCATACTATACTGCCATCCTGTCATACTGTTCTGCCATCCTATCATACTGTCGTGCCATCCTGTCATACTGTGCTGCCATTCTGTCATACTATTCTGCCATCCTGTCATACTGTTGTGCCATCCTTTCATACTGTTCTGCCATCCTGTCATACTGTACTGCCATCCTGTCATACTGTTCTCCCATCCTGTCATACTGTACTGCCATCCTGTCATACTCTTCTGCCATCCTGTCATACTGTACTGCCATCCTGTCATGCTGTTCTGCCATCTTGTCATACTGTACTGACATCCTCTCATTCTGTTCTGCGATCCTATACTACCATCCTGTACTGCTATCCTTTCATACTGTTCTGCCATCCTGTCATACTGTTCTGCCATCCTGTCATACTGTTCTGCCATCTTGTCATACTCTACTGACATCCTCTCATTCTGTTCTGCAATCCTGTACTACCATCCTGTACTGCTATTCTTTCATACTGTTCTGCCATCCTGTCATACTGTTCTGCCATCCTGTCATACTGTACTGCCATCCTGTCATACTGTACTACCATCCTGTCATACTGCACTGCCATCCTGTCATACTGTACTGCCATCCTACCATACTGTACTACCATCCTATCATACTGTTCTGCCATCCTGTCATACTGTACTACCATCCTGTCTTACTGTTCTGCCATCCTGTCATACTGTACTACCATCCTGTCTTACTGTTCTGCCATCCTGTCATACTGTACTGCCATCCTGTCATACTCTACTGCCATCCTGTCATACTGTACTACCATCCTGTCTTACTGTACTACCATCCTGTCTTACTGTAGTACCATCCTGTCTTGCTGTTCTCGCATCCTGTCATACTGTGCTACCATCCTGTCTTACTGTTCTGCCATCTTGTCATACTGTACTGCCATCCTGTCATACTGTACTGCCATCCTTTCATACTGTACTGCCATCTTGTCATACTGTTCTGCCATACTGTACAGCCATCCTGTCATACTGTACTGCCATCCTGTCATACTGTTCTGCCATCCTGTCATACTGTACTGCCAACCTGTACTGCCATCCTGTTCTGCCATCCTGTCATACTATACTGCCATCCTGTCATACTGTACTGCAATCCTGTCATACTGTTCTGCCATCCTATCATACTGTCCTGCCATCCTGTCATACTGTCCTGCCATTCTGTCATACTGTTCTGCCATCCTGTCATACTGTTGTGCCATCCTGTCATACTATTGTGCCATCCTTTCATACTGTTGTGCCATCCTTTCATACTGTTCTGCCATCCTGTCATACTGTACTGTCATCCTGTCATACTGTACTACCATCCTGTCATACTGTTCTCCCATCCTGTCATACTGTACTGCCATCCTGTCATACTGTTCTGCCATCCTGTCATACTGTACTGCCATCCTGTCATGCTGTTCTGCCACCCTGTCATACTATACTGCCATCCTGTCATACTGTTGTGCCATCCTGTCATACTGTACTGCCATCCTGTCATACTGTACTGCCATCCTGTCATACTGTTCTCCCTTCCTGTCATATTGTACTGCCATGCTGTCATACTGTACTACCATCCTGTCATACTGTTCTGCCATCCTGTCATACTGTACTGCCATCCTGTCATGCTGTTCTGCCATCTTGTCATACTGTACTGACATCCTCTCATTCTGTTCTGCGATCCTATACTACCATCCTGTACTGCTATCCTTTCATACTGTTCTGCCATCCTGTCATACTGTTCTGCCATCCTGTCATACTGTTCTGCCATCTTGTCATACTCTACTGACATCCTCTCATTCTGTTCTGCAATCCTGTACTACCATCCTGTACTGCTATTCTTTCATACTGTTCTGCCATCCTGTCATACTGTTCTGCCATCCTGTCATACTGTACTGCCATCCTGTCATACTGTACTACCATCCTGTCATACTGCACTGCCATCCTGTCATACTGTACTGCCATCCTACCATACTGTACTACCATCCTATCATACTGTTCTGCCATCCTGTCATACTGTACTACCATCCTGTCTTACTGTTCTGCCATCCTGTCATACTGTACTACCATCCTGTCTTACTGTTCTGCCATCCTGTCATACTGTACTGCCATCCTGTCATACTCTACTGCCATCCTGTCATACTGTACTACCATCCTGTCTTACTGTACTACCATCCTGTCTTACTGTAGTACCATCCTGTCTTGCTGTTCTCGCATCCTGTCATACTGTGCTACCATCCTGTCTTACTGTTCTGCCATCTTGTCATACTGTACTGCCATCCTGTCATACTGTACTGCCATCCTTTCATACTGTACTGCAATCTTGTCATACTGTTCTGCCATACTGTACAGCCATCCTGTCATACTGTACTGCCATCCTGTCATACTGTTCTGCCATCCTGTCATACTGTACTGCCAACCTGTACTGCCATCCTGTTCTGCCATCCTGTCATACTATACTGCCATCCTGTCATACTGTACTGCAATCCTGTCATACTGTTCTGCCATCCTATCATACTGTCCTGCCATCCTGTCATACTGTCCTGCCATTCTGTCATACTGTTCTGCCATCCTGTCATACTGTTGTGCCATCCTGTCATACTATTGTGCCATCCTTTCATACTGTTGTGCCATCCTTTCATACTGTTCTGCCATCCTGTCATACTGTACTGTCATCCTGTCATACTGTACTACCATCCTGTCATACTGTTCTCCCATCCTGTCATACTGTACTGCCATCCTGTCATACTGTTCTGCCATCCTGTCATACTGTACTGCCATCCTGTCATGCTGTTCTGCCATCCTGTCATACTATACTGCCATCCTGTCATACTGTTGTGCCATCCTGTCATACTGTACTGCCATCCTGTCATACTGTACTGCCATCCTGTCATACTGTTCTCCCTTCCTGTCATATTGTACTGCCATGCTGTCATACTGTACTACCATCCTGTCATTCTGTTCTGCCATCCTGTCATACTGTACTGCCATCCTGTCATACTGTTCTGCCATCCTGTCATAGTGTACTGCCATCCTGTCATACTGTTCTCCCATCCTGTCATACTGTACTGCCATCCTGTCATACTGTTCTGCCATCCTGTCATACTGTACTGCCATCCTGTACTGCCATCCTGTTCTGCAATCCTGTCATACTATACTGCCATCCTGTCATACTGTTCTGCCATCCTATCATACTGTCGTGCCATCCTGTCATTCTGTGCTGCCATTCTGTCATACTATTCTGCCATCCTGTCATACTGTTGTGCCATCCTTTCATACTGTTCTGCCATCCTGTCATACTGTACTGCCATCCTGTCATACTGTTCTCCCATCCTGTCATACTGTTCTGCCATCCTGTCATACTGTACTGCCATCCTGTCATGCTGTTCTGCCATCTTGTCATACTGTACTGACATCCTCTCATTCTGTTCTGCGATCCTATACTACCATCCTGTACTGCTATCCTTTCATACTGTTCTGCCATCCTGTCATACTGTTCTGCCATCCTGTCATACTGTTCTGCCATCTTGTCATACTCTACTGACATCCTCTCATTCTGTTCTGCAATCCTGTACTACCATCCTGTACTGCTATTCTTTCATACTGTTCTGCCATCCTGTCATACTGTTCTGCCATCCTGTCATACTGTTCTGCCATCTTGTCATACTCTACTGACATCCTCTCATTCTGTTCTGCAATCCTGTACTACCATCCTGTACTGCCATCCAGTCATACTGTACTGCCATCCTGTCATGCTGTTCTGCCATCCTGTCATACTATAGTGCCATCATGTCATACTATACTGCCATCCTGTCATACTGTACTGTAATCCTGTCATACTGTTGTGCCATCCTATCATACTGTCCTGCCATCCTGTCATACTGTACTGCAATTCTGTCATACTGTTCTCCCATCCTCTCATACGGTACTGCCATCCTGTCATACTGTTCTGCTGTTGGGAATAAGAAATTTTATAAAGATTTTCAGAATGTGGTCTGTTAATATTTTCCTCATAGGCTACAAGATTTTGGATCAGAGTTAGTTAAAGGTATTTTAGAGCCTAGGAGAAATAATTTCAACTGGGAAACTCCATAGAATAATAATCAAATTTATTAAAGTATTTAAATAAAATACTTTATCTTTTCTCTGTACCTAATATTATATCTTAATACTTTGTACAATAAATTTACAATATACATATTTAGTTCAAAATCATGGAAATATCACATTAATAAGGAAGATTAATTATTCTTCCTGTAATTAAGTCTTCACTAACATTTACGTCTTTGTCTTAACAAGACTGTGTAAACTTAAACTACAAAATGTAAAAGATTCAACAAGACCTTTTAATCCGGCCGTAAAGGAAGTAGAAAGCAAGAGTTTGTCTGAGAAGACGTATCTCTATGGATTACTGAACTGACCAAGAATATAAATATCAAAACAATCTTTCAGAGCAATGAGGAACAAACTGAGTCAGCTCTAGAGTCTAATTCTCAAACCCATTCAAACTGTACACCCTAAGAGAGAACCATTATACGATCAGTTGTCAAGGCTAGAACAGGGAGCGGACTGACTATCTGCCAGTCTGTTGACCCATCGTCAGGTTGGATCACCTGACCCAAACGTCAGTCAGCCGGACATAAACAATTGAACAATTCACCAGATGGTTCTGAGACTTATGCTCTATATACATAAGAAATCCTACCTAACCATACTAATAATAATAATAATGATAATAAATAATAATAAAATAGTGATAATACCATGGTATTTTTTATATATTAAACAGATAATAATGTAACGCCGAAAGTCTCTATTTTAGCTATAAACGGGGACTCTCACGCTATAATATTAAGTGATGATCATATTCTCTTACAATAGTTAAATAACACAGGATGACCAATTTCCAAGATATAACACCCCCCCCTCCCCCGTATGACAATAGGTTGCAGTAGGGAGTTTGCAAGCGTCCTCGGTAATATCTTTTTTATAGTAAGCGTCCTCTTGGTAAATAAGGCATGTAGGACGACGGAAGAATGGAGATGAAAGAACTCGATCAGCAGGGTTATTTGCCAGAGGGTGAGCTTCTGGAACAATGGCCGGAAGAACTATCTGGAGTGGCATCCATCACAATTCGAGAATAGGAGTCTCAGACATACGACTGTCAGGGTCATCCATGTAGACTTAATACTTCGTCCCATCAACGAAACGGTTTTCATAATCATACTGTCAATATAAAAGAAAATCATTAACAAAAAAAATATATATATGCATATATATAAATTAGGCTCTAAGAGTACTCATCTCTTAACTTTACATTTTAAGGTACTGTATATATTTTATTTTTCAGGGGCGAGAAAGGGCGTCAGCAATTATGTTAAGAGTTGCACTTAAGTGTTGAATACTAATCAGATAAGGTTGGATCCTCAGAGCCCACCTGAGGATCTGAGTGTTCTTTGATTTCATGGAATTAATATAAATTAAAGGGTTGTGATCTGAAAATACCATAATTTTATGGGGGAAGGTTCCCAGATAAACGTCAAAATGTTCCAAAGATATTACTAGGGCAAGAGCTTCTTTCTCTACAGTGGCGTAATTCTTTTGGTGACGTTTCAACTTTGAAGAAAAATAAGATATAGGATGCAAAGTATCAGTAGAGGGGGAAGAAAAATAAGATATAGGATGCAAAATATCAGTAGAGGGGGATTTCTGAAGTAACACAGCCCCCACAGCATAACCGCTGGCACCAATGTGTAAATAGAAGGGTTGATTCAATATGGGTGAAGAAGAAAGCAACCGCTTCAACCGATTAAAAGCTATCTCACAATCTTTCGACCAACAAAACTTCATCTTACTACTGGTCAACTCAGTAAGAGGAGACGCAACCTGAGAAAAATTAGGACAGAAACGTCGATAATAACCAGTCATTCCAAGGAACCTCTGTACAGATTTTCTATCTTGAGGGATAGGAAACTCAGCAATGGCCCTAACTTTTATATCAACAGGACGTACCTCACCCTGGCCTATACAAAAACCGAGGTATTTAATCTTGGCTTGTCCAAACTGACACTTGGCTAAATTTATGGTGAAGTTGTACTTTTCTAACTTCCTAAATAAGGTTTCCAGGCGAATTAAATGTTGCTCCCATTCATTGCTATATATAACAAGATCATCTAGGACATTAAAATGGTATAAAATACCGACAGGTTGTTAGGTAAGACACATATGCAACAGTTAGGTATCTTTATTATGAAACGTTTCGCCTACACAGTAGGCTTCTTCAGTCAAGTACAGAAAAGTTGATAGAAGCAGAAGATACTTGAAGACGATGTAATCAGTCCATCACCCTTAAAGTTATGAGGTGGTCAGTCCCTCAGTCTGGAGAAGAGCATTGTTCCATAGTATGAAACAATATGGAGATGAAGTGACAGAATGGAGCTTTTTATAGCGCCAAGAGGTGAGACGTAGGCCACTAGGAGAGGTAAGAACTCAGATGTTGAAAGGTCAGGTCCCTCTCAAATCCAGCCGCTCTCACTAGTGGAAGTTGTCGAAGTTGATTGCAGGTCTGTACCAAGATACCCTTGTGTTGCAGTGTCTGACAGATTGGACATTAAAATGGTATAAAATACCGACAGGTTGTTAGGTAAGACACATATGCAACAGTTAGGTATCTTATTATTATTATGGACTGATTACATCGTCTTCAAGTATCTTCTGCTTCTATCAACTTTTCTGTACTTGACTGAAGAAGCCTACTGTGTAGGCGAAACGTTTCATAATAAAGATACCTAACTGTTGCATATGTGTCTTACCTAACAACCTGTCGGTATTTTATACCATTTTAATGTCCAATCTGTCAGACACTGCAACACAAGAGTATCTTGGTACAGACCTGCAATCAACTTCGACAACTTCCACTAGTGAGAGCGGCTGGATTTGAGAGGGACCTGACCTTTCAACATCTGAGTTCTTACCTCTCCTAGTGGCCTACGTCTCACCTCTTGGCGCTATAAAAAGCTCCATTCTGTCACTTCATCTCCATATTGTTTCATACTATGGAACAATGCTCTTCTCCAGACTGAGGGACTGACCACCTCATAACTTTAAGGGTGATGGACTGATTACATCATCTTCAAGTATCTTCTGCTTCTATCAACTTTTCTGTACTTGACTGAAGAAGCCTACTGTGTAGGCGAAACGTTTCATAATAAAGATACCTAACTGTTGCATATGTGTCTTACCTAACAAGATCATCTAGATATGCATCCACTCCTTCTAAATCATTGGTCATCAGGCGCTGAAAGGTAGAGGCCGCGTTACACAATCCGAAGGGCATAACGCGATAATTGAATAATCCGCCTTGTATAGTAAATGCGGATATTTCTTGGGCTCGCTGGGTAAGCGGCACTTGGTAATAGCCCCTTAATAAATCCAGGCGGGTGACATAGGCGGCTCCTGATACTCTGTCTATTAGATCATCAATACGGGGTAGTGGGAAACCATCCGGTACCGTGAGAGCATTAACCTTACGATAATCAGTGCACATTCTAGAAGTTCCATCAGGCTTGGGAACTAATATACAGGGTGAGGCCCACGGACTTTTACTCCGCTCTATGAGTCCATGGGACAACAAAAATTCTACTTCTTTGTTTAATGCTTCTTGTTTAAGTGGACTTGCCCTATAAGGTGACTGTTTGCAAGGCTTAGCTCCTTGTACATCTATGTCGTGAATTCCTAATGTGCAACACCAAGGGACGTCATCGAATAAAACCTCATAACGTAATATCAAGTCTTTGATATCTTTTGCTTTTTCCAAATCAAGGTCCATAAGAAAGGTATCGAGATTGCAATGTCTCTGAATTTTTTAAACGTACTTCTATTGCTTTAGAGATGCTTGGCAGATGTACATTTTCAGTTTCAGCTAAAGGAAGAACTGTCGTAATAGGTACGAGACTAGGGAGGTAAGCCTTAAGTTGGTTTATGTGATAAGTACGTTTTTCTTTTCTCTTTCCTGGAGTTCGTAGTACATAATTTACCTTATTGAGCCGCTCAATCACTTCCAAAGGACCTTCGTATCTAGGTTGCAGAGCGTGTCCAGGTAAAAATTTCTGTGCCATCACCCTGTCACCTGGTTTAAAGAAGCGAGAGCGTGTGTGTTTGTCATAACAATGCTTCATCTTGGATTGGGCCTTAGCTAAGTTTTTTGAGGCTAATTCCCTCAGTTGTGACAAACGCTTTTGCATTAGAGTTGGAGTTGTTTTAAGCGAGGATTCTGATTTTCCCGTCCATGAATCTTTTAGTACGGCGAGGGGGCCGCGTACTTTGTGTCCGTAAATTAATTCAAATGGACTAAACCCAGTGCTTTCTTGTTCGCTTTCCCTTAAGGTGAACAAGAGAAATGGTATTCCCTCGTCCCAATCTCGGGAAAACTGCTCGCAATACGCTCTCAACATTGATTTTAATGTTTGATGAAATCGTTCGAGGGCTTCTTGTGACTGAGGGTGATATGCAACAGAAAATACGGACTTAATTCCGAGGCGAGATAAGGCATCGCGAAACATCTTAGAGGTAAAATTTGATCCTTGATCGGATTGAATTATTCGGGGAATCCTCACCTGAGAGAGAAATTTTTGCAAAGCTCGAACAATGATGCGAGAATTAATTTTTCTCAAAGGGATAGCTTCTGGATATCGAGTAACGACATCCATAATTGTAAACAGATATTGATTCCCTTGTTTAGTCCTGGGTAACGGACCAACACAATCTATTATCAGGCGTGAGAAGGGCTCACCACTGACGGGAATCGGAATGAGGGGAACTGGTGGAGGTGTGTGCGAAGGTTTGCCGGTCACTTGGCAGACTTGACAACTTTTTAGATAGCTTTCCACAGTCTCTTTCATTCTGGGCCAATGAAAATGCTTGGCTATTTTGCGCAGCGTTTTCTTTACTCCCAAATGTCCTCCCATGGGACTATGGTGGGCGAAACTAATAGCTAATTCTCAAAGGTGTTAGGTAGCACTACTAGGTGTTTGCTGGTAGACAGATGATCGTCGGAAGACAAAAGAGACTTTTCCTTTCTCATTAATATACCATTGGTAAGATAGTAACAATTGTCCAGGTCTTGGGCGTCGTCTGCTGTAATAGCTATCTCTTGTAATTTCTCTAGGGATGGATCAAGGAACTGATCCCTTATTAAATCTTCTTTCGATAGCATTTTAATATCAGAATCTTGAAAAGGGCCGATCATAGAATATTTCAGATTTGAAGATCCGGGTTGTAAGGATCGGCTGAACAATAAACCGAGACCTAAATCCTCGCCTTCACTTAGGACTTCAGTTGACAAAGGATTTTGAGGCGCTCTAGACATAGCTCTAGTTATAACATTGAGAGGAAATAAGGTAGGGGCCTCTTTTCGAGCTTCTTTGGCATAGTTAATGTCAGTAGAATTATCAATAACTAGAGGCTCTCGGCTTATACCCGGATAGTCTAGATCATTGCCTATGAGTAAGTCAACGCCCTGAATAGGAAAAGTTTCACTGGATATACCTACCGACACAAAGCCAGTATAGGTTGGTGTTTGGATGTACTGTATATCTTGTGGAGAGGCACTTTTATGATGGTGCCTCCATAAGCTTCTAATAACACATCTAGCTTTGTGTGAGTCATATCACATACAGGAAGTATGCCCTGCTTCAACAATATTAAGTAACTTGTCGGTTTTTCAAACCATTCATCACAACTTCCAGTATCACGGAAGGAATTAACTTCAACTAATTGAGCCTCGTCTATCCCAACTTTCACTTTAGCAAAGTAGGGACTCATAGCCGAGCGAATATCTTGTTCTGAAATAGCTCTGGTATTGAGTCATCTAGAATGACTACTGATTAGCTCTTGCGAACCTTGTTCGGTACTAGGGTTCAGTTTCTTTTGAGTTGTCGATGAAGATATTACCTGAGTTGGGAAACGAAGTCGCTCGTTCCTGGTATCCCTCTCTAGCCAGTAACTGTTTCCTTAAATGCCCTTTTTTATTACAATAAGTGCAGTTCAATTCACTGTTATGCCTTAGTGGTTTTGAACTTCTCCTAGAGTTAAATCTAAATTTATCATTAATGGGTGTGGAGGCAACATAGGAGGTCGGGCAAGGATTCTGTATGCGACATATCTCCATAAGATTAGATCGTCCTTTCTTAGGGGCATATTTAGTCACTGTTTCCTTACTTTTTCTTTCGCCAATCAATTGTTGAGATATTTCATAATTATCGGCGAGTGAGGCTGTTTCTAGTATATTTACTATGGGGCAACTAATCAAATACCTATGCAAGTCTTCTGGTAAATTATTATAGAAGTCCTCATGCAGGATCAACTGGGAAAGATTTTCCATAGATTTACAGTTAGAAGCTCTACACCATCTCTCAAAAGTGATTTTCTTTTCATGTGCAAAATCTACATACGACTGAGTTGGCTGGCATTTTAATGCTCTAAAGGTTTTTTGATAACTTACTAGAAGGAGATCATTAGCCTCAAGGATAGCCTACTTAACGGAATCATAATTCACATACTTCTCAAAAGGTAACGTAGCCGTACAACTTTGAGCTTTATCAGACAACGAAGTATGTAATAAGGTTGCCCAGTGTTGTCGGGGCCAGCGCATAGCACGTGCCTGATTCTCAAAGACTTCAAAATAAGTATCTAAATCTCCGTCATTAAACCTAGAAACCATAGATGCGGCTTTTTTTATATTAAAAGCATCATTTGAGGATTCTTTTCATCTTTCACTCACAGTACCTTGTTGTTGTAGTATTATATAGCGGAGCGTTTCCCTTTGAAAGTCTTCTTCATTTAATTTACGTTGAGCCTCAATTTGAGCAGTCTGTAAAATAAATAGTCTTTCTAATTTCTCAAACTGACTTTGAGAAATATGCCCCGACAGTATCGAAAAGGAGGGAATTGAACTGGCGGTATGTGGATATTCCTTTGGACGTGCACCCTGGTGAGTGACAGACTGGCCATTAATAGGAATTTCTTCAGTAACGTGCGAATGCAGAACAGCAGCTGCACCCTGCAATACTTCATCTATTTTACTAGAAGCCAAAGCGGGACCTGATCTATCAGATTCAGTTTCAAGATCAACTCCTTGAAATTGTTCTTCTAATTCTTCGAATCTTGACTGGTAGCTTACTTGAGAAACTAAACTTTCAGAGTCAGAATCTTCTGCTACATGATCGTGAGAGGCCCCGGAAACAATTTGTTTTTAATCATTGCCCTTACGGTATTGGCTGTGTAGTATCTATCGTATGGTACTCCCAATTTACGGGCTATCTGCCAGCACGTTTGAAGTTTCAAGGAGTCCAGCTTTGACAATGTTAAATCATCAAATAAATGTTTAATGTGATCTTCCATGATAAAAATTGAAATTAACTAAAGATAAATTCCTAGTATATAGCTTTAATATTTTTCTTTTGATCAATGTCTTAGAACAACAGAGCTCCCGGACAGGCCCCCATTTGTTGCGAATAAGAAATTTTATAAAGAATTTCAGAATGTGATCTGTTAATATTTTCCTCATAGGCAACAAGATTTTGGATCAGAGTTAGTTAAAGGTATTTTAGAGTCTAGGAGAAATAATTTCAACTGGGAAACTCCATAGAATAATATTCAAATTTATTAAAGTATTTAAATAAAATACTTTATCTTTTCTCTGTACCTAATATTATATCGTAATACTTTGTACAATAAATTTACAATATACATATTTAGTTCAAAATCATGGAAATATCACATTAATAAGGAAGATTAATTATTCTTCCTGTAATTAAGTCTTCACTAACATTTACGTCTTTGTCTTAACAAGACTGTGTAAACTTAAACTACAAAATGTAAAAGATTCAACAAGACCTTTGAATCTGGCCGTAAAGGAAGTAGAAAGCAAGAGTTTGTCTGAGAAGACGTATCTCTATGGATTACTGAACTTACCAAGAATATAAATATCAAAACAATCTTTCAGAGCAATGAGGAACAAACTGAGTCAGCTCTAGAGTCTAATTCTCAAACCCGTTCAAACTGTACACCCTAAGAGAGAACCATTATACGATCAGTTGTCAAGGCTAGAACAGGGAGCGGACTGACTATCTGCCAGTCTGTTGGATCACCTGACCCAAACGTCAGTCAGCCGGACATAAACAATTGAACAATTCACCGGATGGTTCCGAGACTTATGCTCTATATACATAAGAAATCCTACCTAACCATAATAATAATAATAATAATAATAATAATAAATAATAAATATTAAAATAATAGTGATAATACCATGGTATTTTTATATATTAAACAGATAATAATATAACGCCAAAAGTCTCTATTTTAGCTATAAACGGGGACTTTCACGCTATAATATTAAGTGATCATATTCTCTTACAATAGTTAAATAACACAGGATGACCAATTTCCAAGATATAACATCTGTCATCCTGTCATACTGTTCTGCCATCCTGTCATGCTGTTCTGCCATCCTGTCATACTATACTGCCATCCTGTCATACTGTACTGCAATCCTGTTGTACTCTTCTGCCATCCTGTCATACTGTACTGCCATCCTGTCATACTGTGCTGCCATCCTGTCATACTGTTCTGCCATCCTGTCATACTGTTGTGCCATCCTTTCATACTGTTCTGCCATCCTGTCATATTATACTGTCATCCTGTCATACTGTACTGCTGTCCTGTCATACTGTTCTTCCATCCTCTCATACTCTACTACCATCCTGTCATAGTGTGCTGCCATCCTATCATACTGTTCTGCCATCCTGTCATACTGTACTGCCATCCTGTCATACTGTTTTGCCATCCTGTCATACTGTACTGCCAATGTGTCATACTATTCTGCCTTCCTGTCATACTGTACTGCCATCCTGTCATACTGTTCTGTCATTCTGTCATACTGTACTGCCATTCTGTCATACTGTTTTGCCATCCTGTCATACTGTACTGCCATCCTGTCATACTGTTCTGTCATCCTGTCATACTGTACTGTCATTCTGTCATACTGTTCTGCCATTCTGTCATACTGTTCTGCCATCCTGTCATATTATACTGTCATCCTGTACTGCCATCCTGTCATACTGTACTGCCATGCTGTCATACTGTACTGCCATCAATTAGTTAATCAATCAAGTTTATTCTCTATAAAGATTACAATGCTGGATTTTCATATTATAGAATATTGGTTACAATGTGTGGTTAACATATTATAAAATACTAATTACAGAGAGGGCCACTACCACACCTACTATGATTAGGCATTTCGGGCAGACTAAGATTAATTCAAACTCTATATTGGTGCATATTATGGAGCATATTGATATTAAGGCTAAGTAACTTTGTTACAGCTCTTCAATTTAGCAATGTGAATGCTTTTGTCTTGGTTCAATACAGTTTCTATTAAAGCTCCTATAAAAGAGTGTCTCAGGCAAACTTATGACTAGTTTAAGATTCATTAGGTTATAGTTTTATTATGTATTTGTGTTTACAGTCAATTGGGTGAGTGTAAGTGTTTGCAGTTCTAGAGTTTTCAGGTAGGGTGTTCCTGTCATACTGTTCTGCCATCCTGTTGTACTGTACTGCCATCCTGTCATACTGTTCTGCCATCCTGTACTACTATCCTGTATACTGCCATCCTGTCATAATGTACTGCCATCCTGTCATACTCTTCTGCCATCCTGTATTGTCATCCTGTCATACTACATGTACTGCTGTCCTGTGACATGTGTGTGCAGTAAGGACTTGTTAAACCTTTTAGGGTTGGATCAGCTGATCTGAGTATTTCTTTCACGGTTGAGGTATTTAAAGAAAATAGTATTTTATCTTATGAAATGGTAGAGAATCTTTATCTGAAGGTAATAAAATTAAAAGTACAATATTTGATGGGAAAGTTAAAAGAATAAAGATTTTATTTCTTTGCAAATGTTACAGCGTGTAATTAAAATTTTGATTTGTTAACCCTTTCACTGTCGGGACCTCTGATTCTAAACTCTCACTCTGTGTCAAAAAATATTTGAAAAAAAAAATTATTTTTTTTTCCAAAATCTTAAGAATATTTTTGTTTTAAAACAAAAACAAAAAAAATTGCGATCAGAACTTACCAAGATATAGAGGCGTGAAATTGACAGAAAGTGGACCGCTTATGGCAACATTGGCGACTGCTGCTCACTCAGTAATATTATTTTTACTTGTATTGTGTTTTTTTTTTTTTTTTTTTTTTTTTTTTTTTTTTTTTTTTTTTTTTTTTAACTTTTTCAAATAACCTTTGTGGCCTGTGAGACCTATATAATGTGTAATGTACAGTGGACCCTTGGTTTTCGTGACTCAGATTTTGTGAATTTTGGTTATTGGCAACTTTTTTCGCCAAAATATAGCCTTGGTTTTTGTGATTTCCCTTGGATTTCGGCGGTTGTACAGAATGTGTCCCAGTGGCCCCGCGCACACAAAGCCTCCCACAGATGCATTCAGAGTAAGTCTGGCATTGTTTCTTGCCGAGTGAGCATCACCCCCAGCGTTCATATGAAACATTTTCAAAATAATCCATTGTTTTTTATGCTTGCAACTTCTAAATAAGCCACCATGGGCCCAGAGAAAGCTCTTAGTACCAACCCTTTGGTAAAGAAGTTGAGAAACACGATAGAATTCAAGAAAGAAATTGTAGCAAAGTACCAAAGTGGAGGAGGAAAAGAGAGGGGAGAATGTGCCTTCCTCAGTGATTCAGTGATTCTATGATATGTACAATACTAAAGCAGCAGGAGTCGATAAAGGCTATAACACCAGCCGGTGATAAAGTGTAGCAAGTAAGTTAAGCGATTAAGCGATGGAAAGTGGGTGCCACGAAACCTAACTCCTCCAATGTTATTGGAGGTATATAGGGTCACTGACAATGCCGCCGCCGCCACCACCACTAACGGCTTATGCGTCCAGTGGCCCTGATAACCCAATATCGCCATCACCACCACAAGTCATACGTAATGATATTTTATTCATTCTAGAGTATATTTAGTGTTGCTGTGTTATTAATATTGTTTATTATGTCATATTAGATGAATTGTGATAGATAAATAAGCCATAGAGTTGATAATAGCATCATATTCAAGCATTTTGTCCCATCGCTAAACAAAAAACTTGCCTCCCTCTCCCCTCCTCCCCGTCTTCCATACACCAACAAGAGTCTTCAGTAAGGGTAAGTGTGATGTTAAACGCTCAGTTATACATAAAAGTTGGCCAAAACTGAAATTGGCGATAACAGAGATTGACGAAAATGGATGATCCAATGTATATGTATTATAGAACTAACAATTTTTTTAATAGTTGGTTTGTGTAAAAAAGTTTTGTAAACAATATACAAGTACAGTGGACCCTCGGGTAATGGCGGCATCGGCTAACACCAAAATTGGTTAGTGGCACATATTTGCATCAAAGTATTGGCTTGGCTAATGCCCAAGAACTCGATTAAGGACATTCGTCTTGAACGTGTCCGCCAGTCAGCGATAAAGTGTAGAATTAACAGTGTAGCAAGTAAGTTAAGCGAGTAAGCGATAGAAAAACGATATATATCATGTTTCTAAGTTAATAATATTGTTTATTATATCATATTAGATGAATTTTGATAGATAAATAAGCCATAGAGATGATATTAGCATCATATTGAAGCATAATAAGCTCGCCTCCCTCTCCCCTGCCATACACCAACAAGTCTTCAGTAAAGGTAAGTGTGATGTTAAATGTTCATTTATCCATTTTTTTAGTGCCTTATATCTATTTGTCCTTGTTTTCTGTATGTATATCTATATTTATTCTTTAAAAAAAAAATTTTTTTAATACTTTTGGCTGTCTGAAACGGATTACAGGTCTCTCTCAACATTTGCGAGGGTTAGAGGATCAAGAGCCTTGCGAATGTTTGGTGCCCCAATATATTGTAAGGAAATATAATACAATACTGCTTCCTTAACTTGTTGAACCATGAAGAGTCATAAAATACGTTAAATGTCATAAAATATTGTACTAAATACATACATGTTATGGTTTAATAACATGTATGTTATTAAATACAACTGCCTCCACCAGTGCCTCAACCACTGCCTCAACCACAGCAGTGCACTGCTTGTATTTTGATACAATTTCTTTCTTCAATTCTATCAAGTTTCTCAATTTCTTTACCAAAGGGCTGGAACTAGCAAGTTTCTTTGGGCCCATGGTTAATTATGTGGCAGTCGCACTCAATCTACAAGTACCAAACACAACGAATTATTGTGAAATATTTGGAAGAGTGTGGAGACTAATGCTCACTCCAGCATAAACAAAGCCACACTGAGTGACGATGCCTCAACCACTTCCTCCACCACTGCTTCAACCCTCGTATATTTGTACAATTTCCTTCTTCAGTTCTATCGTATTATTATTATTATTAATACGATAGAATTGAAGAAGGAAATAGTACAAAAATACGAGGGTTGAAGCAGTGGTGGAAGAAGTGGTTGACACATTGTCAGTATGGCTTTATTTATGCTGGAGTGAGCATTAGTCTCCACGCTCTTCCAAACATTTCACAATTCATTGTGTTTGGTACTTGTAGATTGAGTGCGACTGGAGTGGTAGAGGCAGTGGTAGAGGCATTGGTAGAGGCAGTGGTTGAGGAAGTGGTAGAGACAATGGTTGAGACAGTGGTTGAGGCAGTGGTTGAGACAGTGGTAGAGGCAGAGGCAGTGGTAGAGGCAGTGGTAGAGATAATGGTTGAGGCAGTGGTTGAGGCAGTGGTAGAGGTAGCAGTTGAGGGAGTGGTTGAGGCAGTGGTAGAGGCATAGGCAGTTGTTGAGGCAGTGATTGAGGCAGTGGTAGAGGCAGTGGTAGAGGCAGTGGTAGAGGCAGTGGTAGAGGCAGTGGTAGAGGCAGTGGTTGAGGCAGTGGTAGAGGCAGTGGTTGAGGCAGTGGTTGAGGCAGTGGTAGAGGCAGTGGTAGAGGTAGCGGTTGAGGCAGTGGTTGAGGGAGTGGTATTTAATAACATGTTAATAATAATAATAATAATAATAATAAGTTATTAATAATAACATGTATTATTATTATTAATAACATATATCTTATTAAATACCACTGCCTCTACCACTGCCTCAACCGCTGCCTCAACCGCTGCCTCAACCACTGCCTCTACCACTACCTCTACCACTGCCTCTACCACTCCAGTCCCACTCAATCTACAAGCACCAAACACAATGAATTATTGTGAAATGTTTGGAAGTGTGTGGAGACTAATGCTCACTCCAGCATAAACAAAGCCACACTGACGATGTGTCAATCACTTCTTCCACCACTGCTTCAACCCTCGTATTTTTGTACAATTTCCTTAAATTCTATCTTATTATTATTATTATTATTATTATTATTATTATTATTATTATTATTATTATTATTAGCAGTAGCAGTAGCAGAAATGTTTAATTCTTTGCTGTGTTCAAGAGTAAACATATGATGACACCGTCCAATACCTGTCCGAATAGCCATTCCAATATTCAGTCATGAATGGTTGACATTATTTATATTGTAGTTTAATAGCAAATAATGAACAAACAAAACACTCACCACACTGAGTGGTGTGGAGGGCTGGCTGCCAGTTTTGGGGGTCGGAGGGAGGGTAGTAGGGACTTGTGGGTGGCGGGAAACTTAAATATGATTTGGCGGCTGGGAATTTGGCGGTTGGGAATTCGCGAATGTGTGAAGCCCGCGAAAGTTGAAAACGCGAATGTTGAGGGAGATGTGTAATTTGATTTCCATTATTTCTTAACTGGAAAATTAATTTGGCTAATGGCAAAATCGGTTAAAGGCAAGCTCTCTGGAACGGATTAATGCCATTATTCGAGGGTCCACTGTACCATCCGACTTACGACTGAGTTTCATTCCGACCAATCAGTTGTAAGTCAAAATGCATGCAAGTTGAACCTTAGAAAATTGCCAACACACGGGGTAGGCCATAATGTCAAACCTTTGGTATACAAAGTACCTACATAGTGTTATATGTTACTTTCTACTAAATATTTTACTACTATATATACCGCCAGATGTACGGTCATAAGTACGAGTGGTCGTATGTCAAGCAGGTCGTACATTGGATGATACTTGTGATGCTAATAACAAAAAAATGCACAATACCGTGACTGGAACGATACACAAATAACCCGCACATAAAAGAGAGAAGCTTACAACGACGTTTCGGTCCGGCTTGGACCATTGACAGAGTCACACTAACCAGAAGTGGAGCAGGACGGCTATATATAGGCAGGAAGAGGTGGTGGTAGTAGTAGTAGTAGTCGTAGTAGTAGTACAAGAATAGTATATAATACCGACAAGATGAAATTAAGACCCGCGCAACACCCGGGCATCCCTATCGCAGACATTTCGCCATCCAGCCAGCCACTGGATGGCGAAACATCCACAACAAAGACAGCCAGACGTCGCACATGTGTCTTAATTTCATCAGTAGTTGTAGTAGTAGTAGTAGAAGAGGTAGTAGTAGTGGTAGAAGTGGGAAATAAGGAGGACGAGCCAGTCAAATACAAAGGAAGGGGAGCACTGCAAGAGAGCTAGGTGCCCACTGAGAGAGAGCAAGCGCACAGAGGTGCGTGAAAGGGGAAGTGGTGAAATAAATGAAGAAGGAACAGAAACACGAGACAGAAGAGAGAAAGACAACCCAGAGGAGAAAAGGAAAGAGGAAAGGGGAAGAGGGAGAGGAAGAAAAAGAAAAAGAAAAAATGAGGAGTCAGGTTAAGTCACGGGTGTTCTGAATTTTGGAGCATTTTATAATGTAGCGGGAGAGGAAGGCATCTACAGAGACGAAGCCAGGGCTAAGGTTCATACAAGGAAAGTTGTGTATTAGAGAGGATTCAACTAGACGGCGACTGTTCGAGTTGGAAGTAGGGAAGACAGTTTTAGCAGAAGACCAGTCAATAGGATGGCTATGATCTCTGACGTGACAGAAAAGAGCATTGTTAGTGTCGGCAAGCCTAACACTATTTTTGTGCTCCCTAAGCTTGTCAGAAAGGGATCGACCAATTTCTCTCACTCCCCACTCACTCTCCAGGCGAATTGTGACTCTCCTCTTCACAACTTAGAGTTTTAAGACTGATGGAAGTGGAGCTGAAGAGGAATTCTATGGTTTTGAACCATGTGGTACCATTGTACCAAATGGTACAATGGTGCCATGTCATACAATGGTATCATATGGTACAATGTGCCATATGGTACATTGTACTATATGGTACATTGTACCATATGGTACATTGTACCATATGGTACATTATACCATATGGTACATTATACCATATGGTACAGGGTACAGGGACCCTAATGCAAGTAAGTCTGTATGACTTTTTTGGGTTATCCTAGGTTCTCCAAACATGTGCTGTTAAGTATGATATTCTATGTAACTTTATTTGTGTATACCTAAATAAACTTACGATGCCACATGCGCATGAGTAAGTTTATTCAGGTATACAAAAATACAGTTACATGGATTATTATACATAGCATCATATGTATAAAATCCTAGGATAACCCAAAGAAGTCAGGGTGACTTATTTCCATAGGGATCCTTGTATCTGTACCATTTGGTGTCCTGTACTGTATGGTACCCTGTACTATATGGTACCCTGTGCCATATGGTACCCTGTGCCATATGGTACCCTGTGCCATATGGTACCCTGTGCCATATGGTATCCTGTTCTGTATAGTACCCTATACATATAGTACAATGTACCATATGGTACCCTGTAACATATGATACTGTGTACCATATGGTCAGTAAGTGGTGTTGGTGGCACCAGGCACCAGCCAAGACTGAGTGACGATGCAAGCTAGCTAATGACTCGGCAGTTTCCAAGACAAAGCGCTTTGTCATCCACCTCAAGGAACATGTCGAGTTCCTGTACATTTTTAAATATATAATAGATCATTACTAATATACAACATTTTTGCATATTTTTGTTGTAAACAATTATTGTAAACAAAATAATGATGAAAACATATGTGTGTTTATTGTGTTGAATACTACAGTACCATATGGTACAATGAACCATATGGTATCATTGTACTGTATGGTACAATGTACCATATGGTACCATTGCACCATATGGTACCATTGCACCATATGGTACCATTGCACCATATGGCAACATTGTACAATATGGTACTATATGGTACCGTTGTATTCGACACAATTACCGCACTAATATTTTCATCATTTTGTTTATAAGTTTGTTGTAAACAAGTTTAGTAAGTAATATAATGATAAATTAGTGCAGTTATTGTGTTGAATACAATGAGTGTACACTTATACAATATATTTTATATTGGGCTCACAGGCCACATTTGTTGCTAAAAAAAAAAAGAAAAAAAATTAGAAAAGGTAAGAAAAATGTATAAAAAACGTAAAATAAAAAAAATGTGATTTTGTGGAAGTCACTGATGTTGCCGCCACCCGGTCATTTTGGGTCAACTTCACGCCACTGTATCTCAGTAAGTACTGATCAGAATTTTTTTTTTGTTTTATTACCTTCACAAAAATATTATCTGTAATTCTGTAAGAAAAAAAATATTTTTTTTTTCTCAAAATTTCTTGGACACTGGGGCACCATTTAAGATTTTGGCCTTAGTCCCTGAAAGGGTTAACCCTTTAACTGTCCAAACATTGATTTACGTTTTATTGCTGCTAGCACTCCAAATACAGTGGAACCTTGACTTATGAGTGTCCCAACTTAGGAGTTTTTTGAGATATGAGCCGTCCCTGGGTTCATGTTTTGCTCCGAGTTACGAGCCAACATATGAGTTACGAGCCAGCTCCCCCCCCCTCCCTCTTCCCTCTCAACCCAAAACCTGGACACCTCACTTGTTTGTTTATGATTTCATGCTTTAATTCCATGGAAATCATTCTCTTTTTCTTCTCAGCAATAATAATATAATATTATTACAATCAAGTCACTCAATAAGTCAGTCAAGTCACTCAATAAGTCAGTCAAGTCATTCAGCAAGTCAGGTCACTCAAGTCATTCAGTAAGTCAGTCAAGTCATCCAGCCAGTCAGTCAAGTCACTCAGTAAGTCAGTCATGTCACTCAGCAAGTCAGTCAAGTCACTCAATAAGTCGGTCAGGTCACTCAGTAAGTCAGTCAAATCACTCAGTAAATCAGTCAAGTCACTCAGTAAGCCAACTCAGTCAGTCAGTCAGTTCAGTCATTCAGTCATTCAATGAGTCACACAAACTCATGTTCACCTCTTTTTCTGTGTTCAAAATAACACTTCAATTATGGCTACAGGTTATCTCTTGTTTAAATGCTGAATAAATATCTGATTTGACAAATAGTTGCTATCATTCTCAACATTATTATTAGGTAACATTTGGAAAAGTAATGTTTTTACTTTAAGATTATCATTTCTTGTTGCAGGAGCTCAGCAACATACAGATATTCAGGCGAGGTACCCCATGGCTCCACTGTACCGGCACGTGTTTGAGGCCATGTTGCAGCTGGCATGTGACCCAGACCAAGTTACTCGGCAGTTGTTCCTCACACTTGCCTACCAGACTATTCACTGGTTCACTAATAATAAGAACTTTGAGAACCCTGATACTGTGGTCCTCCTGGATGCCATCATGGTAAGTCTTGATGCTGGGTATCCTTTAACCCTTTGACTGTTTCGGTCATATATATACATCTTATGAGCCAGTATTTTTGACATATTAATATGCCAAATTTCTAGCGGCTTCAGATCAAACAGGAGAAAGCTGGTAGACCCACATGTGAGAGAATGGGTCTCCATGGTCATTGTGCACAGTATAAAGAAAGATCAGGGAGCTAGTGGTGCATTGTGGAAGTGCCATTTCAGTAGTCCTTGTTCAGCATGCCTAGCAGTAAGAAATATCTGAGACTCTTCTCTTCCCAAGTGATGCTCTAACACAGTTGGAAGCATCAGTGAAGATGAATTTCATGGTTTTGAGGAGTTTGTGACCGAAAGCAATGCCCAGGAAACCAGAAGGAAGGAAGGAAGGAAGAAAGAAAGAAGTAAGGAAGGAAGGAAAGATGCTCAGACGACCGTCAACCTAGAATAACCCAAATAAGTTAGACAGTGACTTACTTCCAGGTTGGTAGCCAGCATACATGACTCAGCACATCCATAAGGCCAGCTTCATTCTACCACCCACACACCACAATAGCCTTCACAACCACAACAACCTACACAATCACAACAACCTGAACAATTTGTGCAAGAAAGGTATAAAATACCGACAAGATGAAAGTTAAGACACATGTGCAACATCTGGTAATCTTTATTGTAGATGTTTCACCATCCAGTGGCTTTATCAGTACAGATTCTAGGACCTAATTAGAAGACAGAACTATATATAAAAGATGAGGTAATCAGTCCCTCAGCCTTGGAGTGGTAGCACCATGGTGGCAGAGATTCTGAAGCAAAGGCAAGGAGACTAACGCTTATATAGGCACCTATATAAACGCCAGTCTCCTTGTCTTTGCTTCAGAATCTCTACCACCATGGTGCTACCAACTCCAAGGCTGAGGGACTGATTACCTCATCTTTTGTATATAATTCTACTGTCTTCTAATTATGTCGTAGAATCTGTATTGATAAAGCCACTAGATGGTGAAACATCTACAATAAAGATAACCAGATGTTGCACATGTGTCTTAACTTTCAACCTGCACAATCACAACAACCTGCACAACCACAACAACCCGCCAACAAAACACAGAGACTCATTTTTTGTGTGAGGAATGTGAAACAGGAATGTGTAAAACACCATGTTTCGAAAAGTTCCACGAGCTCCAGCACTTCTAGGGACATGTCCACTGACTCTATATGTCTGTATATATTATAGAACAATAGTAATAAACAATTTTTTTTTATTTTTGGTGTGTGTTTACCTGGAGTTTACCTGGAGAGAGTTCCGGGGGTCAACGCCCCCGCGGCCCGGTCTGTGACCAGGCCTCCTTAGGTCAGTGTCCCAGGATGCGACCCACACCAGTCGACTAACACCCAGGTACCCATTTTACTGATGGGGAACATAGACAACAGGTTGAAAGAAACACGTCCAATGTTTCTACTCTGGCTGGGAATCGAACCCAGGCCCTCGCCGTGTGAAGCGAGAGCGTTAACCACCAGGCCACCAGGCTACTTCTTCGCACATATGCTGTATTCTTTTCAAGATTGATGGACTGACCACATCGCTCAAGGCTGAGGGACTGATTACCTCAAACTCCTCCTGTTCTTCCCTGTTCTCCTTTGTTATGGACTGATGAAGCCACTGTGTGGTGAAACGTTTTCTTAATAAAGATTCCCAAGTGTTGCACATGTGTCTAATTTATCGAAGTGATTCAGGGAAACTGGTTACTCAGACTCAAGTCCTGGAGATGGGAAGTACAGTAACTGCACATTGAAGGATGGTGCATCTGAACTTCAATAGTATTGGCACTCCTCTGGCAAGACAATGGAGTGTGTAATGGTGAAAGTGTTTCTTCTCTGTTGGGTCACCCTATCTTGGTGGCAGATAGCTGGTGTGTTAACCCTTTCAGGGTCCGTCCCGTAGATCTACGGCTTTATGGTGAGTGTCCAAACCGTAGATCTACGCCATGAGCTCAGCTCACTCTGATAAACTGTGAGTGGTACATTTGGGCCTAGATATGAGAGAATACATCTATGTGGTATGTGTGCACCACATAAAACAGATCCTGCAGCACACTGTGTATAATGAGAGAAAAAAACTGAAATCATGATTTTTCGATTAAAACAGCAACTTTGCAGTGTTTTTTCGTATGTTTTTTATAGTTGTATTTGCGATTTCTTGGTCTCATTTGATAGAATGGAAGACATATTACAGAAATAGAGATGATTTTGATTGATTTTAGCACTGGAAATGGCTTGAAACTGAGCTCAAAGTTGCGGAAATGTTAAATTTTTGCCGATATTCAAGAGTAAACAAACGACCTCCCACGTCTAATACACGTCAGCTGGTGGGTCTAATATACATTCACAAATATGGTGATGATATTTATACAATTATTACAGTAATGCATAACAGTAAATCTTCTATTTTTTGGTGTGAATAAAAATTCATTATGTGAATAAAAAATCAAAACGGAATTTATTTGTAAAGCCTCAAAACATAACTAATGAACAGAGGAAATGTTAGTTTAGTGCCAGGAATACCTACATTGTTTATTCTGGACCCTATTTTGAAATTGGAATATTTTGAACTTTGTGTTAAATTGGCCAAATTAACAATTTCCGATCACTTTATTTTGTAGTTGAAACAGTTGACTTGGCGATTTCTTGTGCTCAATCGATAGAATAGAAGTAATACTAGTGAAATAGCTAAGAATTTGGTTGATTGGAATAATGTAATTGGCCTAAAATGGGAGTCAAAGTCGGCAAAATCGCCGATTCGTAAATATCGCTGACACATCAAAATTCGCGAGAGCATAATTTCGTCAATTTTCCACCAAATTTCGTACTTTTTGTTTTATTACCTTCACAAAAAGATTCTCTACGATTTCATAAGAAAAAATAACAAATTTTTTTTTTTTAAATTCTTGGACACTGGTGCGTGACTCCAGATTTGGGCCTTGGACCCTGAAAGGGTTAAAAAAACAAATGCCTTTAACCCTTTGACTGTTGGAACCCCCAGTCCCGAGGTGTCTCCTGGTGTTGCAAAATTTCAAAAAAAAAGATTGTTTCTTATGAAATGATAGAGAATCTTTTCCCGATTGTAATGACACCAAAAAATACAAAATTTGATGGAAAACTGACGGAATTACGCTTTCGCGAAGTTAGCGACCTCGGCAATATTTACAAATCGGTGATTTCGCCCACTTTGAGCCCTATTTTCGGCTAATTCCATTGTTCCAGTCAACCAAACTCAAAGCTATTTCTTTAGAACTCCGTTTTTTCTATCAATTGAGTACAAGAAGCTGCCCATTTACCGATTTCAACTACCCAATAACGAGGTCAGAAATTTGCAATTTGGCCAGTTTCACGAAAATTAAAAAATATGACAATTTCAAAATAAGGTCCAGAACAATGCAGACATTCCTGGCTCTAAAATAACATTTTCTTTGTTTAGCAGTCATGTCTCCAGGCACCTCTGATATTACTCTTGCTTTCTATTTTGAATTTTTATTCAAAATAGACAGTATTGCAGACTACTGCAATACTGTAATAATTGTATAAATAATGTCAACCGATTCATGACTGCATATTAGAATGGCTAGTTGGACATTTATTGGACAATGACATCATTTGTTTACTTTTGAACATCGGCAAAAATCAAACATTTCCCCTATTTGAGCTCCATTTCCAGGTTCTTTTTATAGTAAAATCAATCAAAATCACCTCTATTTCTATAATATGTTTTCCATTCTATCAAACGAGACCAGGAAAAAGAGAATACAACCATAAATACTATATGAAAATATACCACAAATTTGGCATTTTAATTAAAAAAATGGTCAGTTTTTTTTTTTTCTCTTTATGCACTGCGTGTTCCAGGATTTTTTTTATATGGTGCACACTGACCACAGACCCATTCTCTCACATGTGGGCCTACCAGCTTTCTCCTGCTTGATTTGAAGTCATTAGAATTTATGAGTATATATACGTCAAACATGGTACCTCGTAAGACGTATATATATGACCGCGACAGTCAAAGGGTTAATATGTTACTCCACTGTTGATGAGTACTCCATCTTCTGCTACTGCTGCTGCTGTTGGCATTGCCTCCTCCTCCTGCTCACAGCTTGCCACCTGACTCCTGTCACTGTTTATTCACATTTCTTATTTGTCTTTGTATTAGGACTGCAGAAACCAGTTGTGAAACATTTTCTTAATAACTGTCATGATCAACTCATAACTTTTCTTTTACTCACAACTTGTTGGTGTCACCTTACCACTTCCACCAAGACTCTCATTTTTCCACTACAGCCTCTCCTCATTTAGTGACGTACTCGTTTACCGACGACTCGGACTTACGACAGGCTTTCTGACCACTATGCATACTTAAATAATATAGTATATTAGAGCTGATTTCTTCTGTTCTGTTTATTACAATATTCAGTACACTACTGTATAAACTTTTAAAAATATACCCGAAATGTTATAAATGGTGCAAAGGTGACATTAAAACAATATCAAAGATGAATGACACAAACCCACTACCATTATAGTATGCTTCTCACTTAGGGATGAATTCGTTTACGAACATAGTCTCAGGAATGGAGAGGCTGTAATTTTTAGTGTTTTATTTTCACAGTGTTGGGCCTGTTGTTATCTAGAGAAGATCTTTCTCCACATCATGCTGCAGATTCCTAGCCTTTGTGTAATAACTCCTTAAATTAGTAGAAAATATCATGAGTACCTAACTTGACTTCAACAGTCTCAACTTAATAGTAACTATCAATAATTAACTGGCTATCACCTTAGAAAGGCTTCTGTAAAAGTTGTTTAGTACTGTATACTAATAAGTGAATGGAACAATTTATGGATATTCAGTAGTCAGATATCTCTGCAAATGCTGTAACCTTTCTTAATAGCTTTTCTTGTGTGCCATATACAGTACTTTTAGTATACGTAGCAGTCATTCATTGTAGTATTAGTATGAATAGTTTGTGAAGGAATGTATTAATATCTGCATGTTTTTCATTGTGCAGTTTTAGTACATTTGATATTTAAATCATTGTAAACAAATCTACACCAGTGAATGATTTCAAGGATTTTTCTGTTCTCAGTGATCAACCTGAGGCCTGTCTTTCCTGTTGACTTTGTTGTCATGTTGGCTCTTATAATATAACCATAACAATCTGATTGATCTGGTAATTCAGCTAATTCAAATCTTAAGGACCGATTGAGGGTTCCCGCGCGCGGAGCAAAAAAAAATTCGAAAATATATGAAAACTGAGTTATTGTTACCAAAAAATAGCTGAACTTTCTGGCTACACGCTGGTATAATTATTATCCTTGTACGATGTTTCTAAAAGGAATTACAGCCATTTATAACAGGCATGGTGACAGCGCTGACGCAACATGTCGCGTAAGAAGCGCTGACTCAGCTTTGTTGACGTTTTTGTTGCGTTTTTCCCCGTGTTATTTTTATCGTTTTCGTACATCTTTATGTCTAATATAATACAAATTCACCATCTGAGATCATGCCAGAGTGGGCGGAGATAATGTGATCAAGGAACCAATCGGGAACCCCTGGGAATAGTGCATAAAATGGCCGACACCTCCAGCCAACAAAATATTCCATACCCACGCTAATATCAATTATAAGGCTTATTTATCTATCACAATTGATCTATTATGATATAATGCAATATAATAATAGCATATAAACATAAAAAGTACACCTCAAAAAAAAATATATAGCATAATATGACGCCCCGAGGAATAAATTTCTATCGATATTTCCCCTGAAGGTGAAGAGAGGGTCCGCCCTCTCTCATCAGTGATGAGAGAAAACGGATTTACAATGATTAACTGTAATAAACACTCGTAGGCCGCGGAAAAAGTGTAAAATAAAGCGAATTTTTCGGGGAAAAAATTTTTTCCCGGGCAGCGGGGGTGCCGCGCGCTGCGGCCTATATCTCGAAAGTAACTTATTTACCTATTTAGGGGATCACCAGCTTTATTTATGATTGAATTGACTTTATTTCTCACAACAAACATGGGAGAATGATTGTTTTACGGGGTAGCGTTCGTGTTTCCGAACTATCCAAAATATTTTTAGATTTATGTGGACAACAAGGCCGACATCTTCCAATATATCAAAAAAGTTATGAAACTTTATTTTTTTTTAGCAAGAAGATAAGGTTTATTTTAGAATTCTCATCGACAAGTGATGGAATTAGAGTTGTTCTAGCAGCAGCAAGTGTCAAAACCACTTGTCCGAGTACCACTGACAAACTGTGCCCTGCCAAATGCAATTTTTCGTAAATTTTGCATATTTCATTTCCTTTTTGGCCGATATGATTGAAACTTCAGCACAGCATATTCGATATAACCTCCTAATAGTACACCAAAAATGAACGTAATCGGTCCATAAAAAAAAGTTCGTTAACATGCGGCCAACATCTAGCCTTAACACCTGTATGACTCCTCATACATTTAATAAGATTTTATACTTATTGTACAGTGGTTTATTTTTTCATGTTTTCATTGAGCTGATAGTTTGCTCAGTCTAATTCTCTCCATCAGTCTGTTAACCCTTTCAGTGTCCAAACTGTAGATCTATGCCAAAATTTTAGCGGTGTCAAATTTAGCGCGAGAAGGCTGGTAGGCCTACATCTGAGAGAATGGGTCTGGGTGGTCAGTGTGCACACCATAGAAAAAAAATGGCGGCAAGGAAACTCTCACTCCCCACTCACTCTCCGGGCGAATTCTGACTCTCCTCTTCACAACTTACAGTTCTAAGACTGATGGAAGTGGAGCTGAAGATGAATTCTATGGTTTTGAACCATATGGTACCATTGTGCCATATGGTACAATGGTACCATATGGTACAATGGTGCATGTCATACAATGGTATCATATGGTTGAGTGGTACCATATGGTACAATGTACCATATAGTACATTATACCATATGGTACATTATACCATATGGTACAGGGTACAGGGACCCTAATGGAAATAAATCTCTCTGACTTTTTTGGGTTATCCTAGGTTCTCCGAACATATGCTGCTAAGTATGATATTCTATGTAACTTTATTTGTGTGTAACTAAATAAATTTACTTATGATGCCACATGCACTTGAATAAGTTTATTCAGGTGTACAGAAATACAATTACATAGATTATCATACATAGCAGCACATGTATAAAATCCTAGGATAACCCAAAAAAGTCAGGGTGACTTATTTCCATAGTTATCCCTGTATCTGTACCATATGGTGTCCTGTACTGTATGGTACCCTGTACCATATGGTACCCTGTACTATATGGTACCCTGCACCATATGTTATCCTGTACTGCACGGTACCCTATACCATATAGTACCATATGGTACCCTGTAACATATGATACCGTGTACCATATGGTTAATAGGTGTTGGTGGCATGAGACTCCATCCAAGACTGAGTGAGTGGCGACGCAAGCTAGCTACTGACTCCACAGTTTCCTTCCGCGACAAAGTGCTTCATCATCCACCTCAAGGAATACGTCAAGTTCCTGTACGCTTGTAAATATATAATAGAAAATTACTAATATACAACATTTTTGCATATTTTTGTTGTAAACAACTTTTGTAAACAAAATAATAATGAAAATATTAGTGTCTTTATTGTGCTGAATACAGCAGTACCATATGGTACAATGAACCATATGGTATCATTGTACTGTATGGTACAATGTACCATATGGTACCATTGCATCATATGGTACCATATGGTACCATTACACCATAAGGTACCATTGCACCATATGGTGCCATTGTACCATATGGCACCATTGTACCATATGGTGCCATTGTACCATATGTTGCCATTGTACCATATAGTGCCATTGTACCATATGTTGCCATTGTACCATATGGTGCCATTGTACCATATATTACCACTGTATCATATGGTACCATTGTATCATGTGCCATTGTACCATATGGTACCATTGTATCATGTGCCATTGTACCATATGGTACAATTGCACCCTATGGCACCATTGTACCATATGGCACTATATGGTACCATTGTATTCAACACAACAACTGCACTAATATTTTCATAATTTTGTTTACAATAAACTTGTAAACAAGTTTTGTAAGCAATATAATGATAAAGAAATTAGTGCAGTTATTGTGTTGAATACAATGAGTGTACACTTATACAATATACATTATATTGGTCTCACAGGCCACAAAAGTTATTAGAAAAAGAAAAAAAATTAGAAAAGAAATTAAACAAATATAAAAAACGTAAAATAAAAAAATGGGATTTTGCGGAAGTCACTGATGTTGCAGCCACCCGGTCATTTTGGGTCAACTTCCCACTGCTGTATCTCAGTAAGTACTGATCAAAAAAAATTTTTTTGTTTTATTGCCTTCACAAAAATATTATCTTTAATTCTGTAAGTTTTTTTTTTTTTTTTTTTTTTTTTTTTTTCTCCACAAATTTCTTGGACACTGGAGCACCACTTCAGATTTTGGCATTGGACCCTGTAGGGGTTAAAGTAATCTGCTACATCAGTTATATTAATTCTCAATTTTCGTTCATATTAATCCAGTCATTTGTGTTGACATTCACTGATGTAATTGTATAACCCTTTTTTGACTAGTACTGACTTGCTTAAAAGAATTAATTACATTATTATAGAAGAGTATAACCATTTACCAGTCCTCTTAAGTAGTGTGTCTTGCAGCTGCTTAATATCATCACCCATAATATTAGCATTGATATTTGTAAAAAATATGCGTGTACATTTCAGGAAGGTATTGTGAGAGCAAACAACCCAGCCTTGAGAGATGTAAGTGCCCAGTGCCTGGCAGAGTTTGTCAAGTGGTCTCATAAACAGTCTCGAAAGGACCCAGTTTCCTTAAACTTGAAATCGATTCTTTTGAGAATATTTTCACTCTGTAAACATCCAAGTGCCTTCAAACGCTTAGGTGAGTAATTATTATAAACCAGTTGTCTTACTTGG